>NW_025777557.1:0-17904 GCF_021130785.1 Homalodisca vitripennis | reverse complement strand
CAAATTCATTAAGAGCATTCTGTATACATTATGATATGGAAGTATTCTTTATACCCTTCATAAATAAATAAAAACTAGCTTAATATTTAAAAAAAAATATACAAATATTTTTTTAAGTTCTTACGCTGATTATAAGCCTCATTAAAAAAAATTATTATATATGCAGTTACACGAAAGCACACTGATAATGACGGGCACTAACTATTTACTTTATTGTTATATCCACAAGGTATCACATGTGCTTCATAATAATTACTTTATATGATTGTTGATATATATATATCTATATAGTCATAGTATATAATATTATATATTATAGTATATTATATATATATATTAATAAACTCAGATAATATATACTAGTAGCAGACCCATAGACAGACGTTGTCGCTGTACACATCGTTCTTCTAAAATTCGAAAATTTTAAACTTTAAAGTTAACTCTGTAACAATCTGGGCTGTTTTGATATGAAAATCGTCTATTATATATTAAAAAGTTCATTACAATACACTAACTTCATCAGCATGACCACATTTAATCACACTTCCGACCAACCGATGTGTGTGCGTTATTAGGCCTTAACATAGGAGTGATGTGAAATGTAGAGGATGTTTTAAATGAAAACTTTACTTAATCTGAAGGTAAAAACGATTTGGCAAAACCCCCATAAGCTAATTTATTTAACAGGTCATACTTTTTTTCAGATTTAACAACTTAATTTATCTGTAATAGCTCATTGAATAGTTAGCAATGTTTTTTTGTTAATCCCTTCAGGAGTATAACACCAAAAAAATTAGTATGATTTTACGATAGAGGGCTAGAAGTATAGATTAAGAGTGAGGCCTCCCGATTACAATCAGAAATTATTGATATTTCTGAAATTAGGGCCTATATAGGACTACTATCCGGAAATTTTGATTATAGTTATTCGTAAAGGCTGATGGAGTATAATATAACGGCGACCGATCCCTCGACAATTCGAGAATTAATAGAATATTTCTGCAATACAGGCCTATCTAAAACTACTAAAATGATGAACGTATAAATTAGATTATAGTTATTTATAAGGCTGAATTTATAATTCAAGAGGACGGTCCCCACCCCAAACATGCGCAATCAAATTAATTGATATTTCTAATTAGGCCTAGTACGTACAACTTACACGAATTTTATTATCTTTATATTTATATTTCTTGTGTGCGTGTGTATGGGAGGGCTGAAACATCCCCTTCCTTAAAGTGGCAGTAGTGACCATTCATTGGAAAGTTTTACATTGTATCCGGAGTCATTGCAGAATGCGCTACGATCACAGTTTAAAATGTTTTTCTAATCTTTAAGTTCCAGGTTTAAGTCCTTGACAGTTTTTGCTGCTATCAAATGATGTCAGCCATGATTGAATAACTATTACGCCGTCCTCCTTACGCACACGAAGACGCCCATGGTCATTTTTCTGTAAAAATAAAATTCTGTATAATAGATACACAATGAATATGAGTAACTTATTTGAATATGTAATTTTGAATTAAGTAATCGTTACTTCTAGATAAAAAATGTATAAACAACATTATGTACTAACACATATATTTAAAATACTGGAAGTAAGTATTCCCTATAGGTCTAACAAGTAAAATAAGTGGCGCACACATGCCCACCGAGATTGCCGAATTATTGTGATATTTTCTGGATTAATCTAGTCTAAACTACCGAATTACATTATATATCTATTTAAAATCTAGCATGTATAGAAATCAGAAACTGGCCAACCAGAAATTAATTTATCTAATATAGCTAAATAACGTATTCCCTATTAGGTCTGAATGTACAATAAATGGCCACCAATCCATCAATTGAATTATTGATTATATCTGAATAGCCTATCTAAAGTACCTTAAAATTGGGAGACAATCCAAAAATGTATAGTTTATATATAAAGGCTGAAGTTATAATACAGCATGTCCACCATCTTAATGCGATACTTATTGATTATGTTCTGATTAGGCCTATTTAATTTAAAAACGCAATTCCTACATATATTAACAAATAGTTATTGACATCATGTGATTCTCTATGTAATTTAATATTACAATTACCCCACTCACGCATCCGCACGGCCAGCAATAAATGTACACACAATGATAGCAAAAACCAACAAGCTACAGTCCTATTCCCAACACAAACAAATTTGATAGGCAGTCACAAAACTGTCGGGAAAACACTGGGAAATTAAAATAGAAAAATCAATTTTGACAACTTAGGCGATGCTTAAGGCGCATTCTAGACTGGGGGAATCCAAATTTAAAAACATCAACCCAAGATAAAAAAAAAATTATTTATGAAACCCTAACAAAGTAACTGAATTCAATCACTGCACACTTAAATATTATACACAATTTCAGTTAAAAAGCTTGTATATCCTTAGCTATAAGAACTTCTGCAATTTTGATATCTGGAAAACCCTCTATTGATATTCCCTGATTAGGCCTATCTAAACTACCTGAAATTTCATTATTAGTTATTTAAAATTTACAGTTATAGTAATTTCAGAAGCTAGGCCAACAGAATTTAATTTTAATAACGCAATCTCCTATATTGTCTATTAACAATAGTTATTCACACATGTGATTTGTATGGCTACCTTTAATTTGGAACTTATCCTGACCATTTTTGACTGCAGATTATAAATGGTTATATATACAAACAAATTATTTGAAAGTCCATTAGTTTAAAACTTGAATAATCTTAAATAGATGTTAACCAATACAGTTATATTCAACACCATCAGATCAACACAACACTTTTGATATTGGTATGCTATTTAGGTTATTTGACGGGTAATGGCGACGAAACCCCAATAATCTTCTATTAATAAAATGTACTTATTAACAATTTTAGCACTCCACACAATAGATTACAGCAATGTTTTAATTTATTCTTTTTTTTTTCCTTCTTTGCCTGTTTGGCTGGCCTTTATAAAGATTATACACGCGGCAAACGTTAGATACACTTTTTATAAACTTCATTCTTATTATTAATTAATTAATGTTATTTGCCGAATTTACTTTTGAAACATTGAACCTTACAAAACAACACACACAGCATTGAATAGCAGGCACTAAACTGTCGGGAATAACCTGGAATTTATAAAGATAGAAAAACTGCGATCGCTAGCCGCATTCTTACAGAAGGGATCGTAACCTACTTAATATATCTTACTAGAGAAAGTCTTTCCACTGTAAAAAGCTATAAACTATTTTCCAATTCTTATATCTGGATACATGCTCTATCCGTCCAAAGTGAGTAAAAGAAGTATATTGGAAATAAGAAGTGTTGTTATTTGTTATTATTGTTTATCCTTTACTCTATGCCTTTCACAGACTATAATTGATTAAATCGTATGGCTGTGTTGGTTATTTCTTTATATTATATAAATGTTTACATAGAACAATTGGTGAACAACTTTAAACTTTGCAATCTGCATTAGACTTCAACTGATGGCAAGCACTTTATTATAATAACCGGTAATCTTAAATGTAACAAGCAAATGTTTTCTGCCCTCTTTGGTGGGATCTTCAGCTGGAGAAATATTCACCCAAGCTGGTTAAGTATCGGTCATTGTTCACGTTTGTATTACCGTGATCGCTAGCGCAGTCTAACGGATCCAATATAAAACACTTCCCAACATTGCAACAAATTTATAATTGCAGACATGGTAATTAACATTTGTACACCAGGAATAATTGAAACTATTAATGAAATATATCAGTAGTTTGGATAGGCTAATCAGAAAATATCAATTATTTGCGATTGTGATGGTGGCTGCTTTATATGATAACTTCAGACCTTTAAATAACTATAATCCAGTATGTCGGATAGTAGTTTTGGATAGGACTATTCAGAAATATCAATATATTCAGATTGTGATGGAGGCCCAGCTTTATTATAGCTCGTCAACATCTAGGCCTCTATCGGAAAACTCATCTAATTATGTTTATGTCACCACTCCTGAACGGATTATACAAAAAATATTATTAACGATAGCAATTATGCATTTACGATAAATTAAGATTGGTAAATTTAAAAAATATATACTTGTTATAAAATTAGCAATTTTAAAGATTACAGTATATCAATGTCGGTAACTGGCCACTCATAATTTAATTTAAAACCATATTCCTAGGCACTATTAAGCAGATAAGTAGTTATTCACACATCGTGATTTGTATGCTACTTAATTTGAACTTTATGTGGACCAATTCTGACTGCAGATTAAAAAAATGTAAATGATTACACCATCAAATTATTTTAAATTCAACAATTAGTTTACAAACTTGATTATAATAGAACTGTTCAACCAATATTCACAACATACAAAACACAGCAACCTTTTTGATTTTTAATGCTTACCTTAGGTTATTTGGAGGTATGCGACGCTAATATAGCTCACGTTCAATAAATTTGCAAAATGAGTTCCAATAACTGGTAAATAAATTAACTATCAGGTTTTTTTATGGCATTGTTTCATTTAAACATCTTGCAACCTCTCTATAATTGTATCTATAAAAACACAATTATAGGGCTACTGCCGGCAACACAATTAGTATTACAGAATGTTACAAAACATACTACACAAATTTGATAGGCAGGGCACAAAATGCTCGGGAAAACCTGGAATATAAAAATAGAAAAACATTAATGGCTGTGTTGTACATATTATAATACTTTACGTAGAAGCAATTTGGTGAAGACATTGCATCTTTTAGCAATCTGCATTAGCACTAGTCTTGGGATTCAAGGCACTTTTAACAAATTTAAAAATATGAACCTTTTCTAAATTATCAATGTGAACAAATGTTTCTGCCCTCTTTGATGAAAAACTGTTTTAGCTGGAAAATATTCCAGGCTAAGCTGGTATCGAAGATTCACTTTGTATTGACGTGTCGGTTTCGTGGGCGCAGGGTCCTGGCGGATCCCAATGTTATAAACTAACTCCACGCAATGCAACCAAAACAATTTATTATTAAAAAAATTAATTAAAGAGTATAACTATTAAAAAATTGGACCGAATATTATGAAGTCTAACAAACCATTTCCCGGATCCAACTGAAGACACCCCACAAAAACAAGTATGCAATTAAAAATCCGGTCCACGCTCGTTTAGGGAGGAAGCTTTCAGTTAACATACTACTAACGCACATTCTAAGAATATAGTATATATATATTATAAAGATCCTGATATATATATACTATTCATATAATTATCACAACTAAGTATCGAAGGAATCTACCACTTATTAAAGTTTATGTATAATCAAGTCTTAGAGAATTAAAATTAAAACTAAAGTTCAACGTGAGGAAGTTTTATAAGGTTAAACTCCTAAAGTCGAAGTAGGGTAAAAATCTATTGGAGTTGATAAAATGTCCCCATGGAGGGTTTAGCGCTACAGCTAAATCTCAAACAGATTTAAGTTGCAATTACTCTAGATTCTCTCGGAGCGTTCAGAAAATAATCTTAGTTGTATTGTTAGAGCCAAAATGTGTTTCTAGGTTAATTTCATATGAATTGAAGTACAACAATTTCTATTTTACTATTTTCAAATTACTATAACTATAACCAACGATAGGCAGGTCCAGACGCATATAGTTGAATTAGAGTGTTCACTAGAATTTGCACGCAACTATTCCTGATGCCTTATATGTCAATCTTGAGATTTGTCCTGAATTGAGGACGAGACAGGCACGGGCAATTAAACAATCAAAAAAATTACAGCCATTTTACAGATTCATGGCGTGCGGTGTAAAGAACAGAGAAGAGAAGTCTTCTCAGCATACGAAGTAATTTTACCTTCATATGATGCTACCGAATTTTCAGCAAACTAAATCCATAAGTAGGTAAGCGAAGCACACGTCAATGAAACTAATTCTTTCATGATGTACACAACAAGTTTCGTGAAAAAACGGCCTCTCGATAAAATGTGTTGAGATATTAAGTGAATGATTTAATGTTAGGGAATTAAGTAAAATTTTGAATACAGGGTGGCTTATAAACGCTTACCCAATATCACCATATATTTGGGATATAATCTTATTCACCAACAAGGAATTGTTTATGAAGAATTGAAGTTCAAACGTAAAATTTACAAACAATAGCTAAACAGCATCTGAAATATCTTCAGTGGATAAAAAGATACAAGCGCAGATGCGGCATACTAGACAGCAAGTGAAGTTTATTCAGGAAAGGTTATGGAAAGTAGGCAATATCAAAGAAAATGTAAAGTGTGTTCGCTCAGTTTGTTCGCAAAAATATTACTCCTTTATTTCTACAACGCTCACGCGAACTCCTATGAAAGAAGGCAGTAGCAAATAGAATTTGCACTCAAGCAGAGTATTCTAAGACGACTCAGTGAATTCGTAACGCATGTCATTAATTAACCAAGGTCCAAAAAGTATAACTCATTAACAAATATTATTAAGGCACATGGTGTACGTATATCAATGGCAAATGTAATTGATAATCAAGTAGGTAAAATGAATGATATATTTTCAAATATTTACTTACCGGGTGTGTGTTTTTTTTGTTACGTTTTTAACTTAGCCTAAGAGTTATGTTGTGTGACATATTATCAATCGTTGAGATTCTATAATTCGTTATATATAGAACCGTAGGGCTTATTGCAACGATTGTTTATGAAAATTTATTATCCTCAGTTATTAATCCTCATTCTGTACTTTTCAAAATGTTTTAACTGTCGAAACACATACGTAAGAGACGGCCTCCACCCGCTACGACGGTCGTTTCGTGATTTGCTACGATCTTAGCTACATAGAAAAATATACTAATAAAATCAATACGCATTTTGATTAGGCAGATCTGTTCTATGTATGCAGGCTAATCGACCAAGCGCAACCCAGAGTGTGAGTTCCCAGATAACTAGAAAACTACAGGTTGTGAGTTGTTGTTTTTCCGTAGAAGTTTTTTCACATTTATATATAATAGATTTATATTACGTAGTAAAAGTTATTCTAAGCCTCTGGTAAAAAATTAAACTTGCTGACTTTTAAGTAGCTGTTTCTACGAGAAAATGATAAGTGAAAAGCATTTCTGGCGAGTTTTACGGTCGTCGTAAAATAAGGCCTCTTTCTGCTGTTGTGTTACTCTAGTTGCAGCATAAAGTCTGTTCCGTAACAGGGTTTTGTTTAAGGAGAGTGTTGTTTTATACCACTTCCAACAAAAAAATGTCGTTATCGTTACAGCATTTTAAAATCACTGTTATGACATTTAAATACCAAAAATACAATTTTCAGTTCATAAATTGTTAGAGCTCCATAATTTTCCTATCAAGTTTAATAAGCAGTTATTGTCAATATATATATATATATTAGATACTATATATATATATACTAGTATACTCTATAATAAAATATACCACAACACACACTACACCTCTTCAGGTAACAAGTAATTCACTCGCTTGCATTATGTTTAGCCTGAAAGCCACAAGAAATTTTGTTTTATTGTAGCTGTTGTTGTTAGGTTTGCTCAAAGCAACGTAACACTCCTTATGTTACTTGCTTTGGTTGAGACTCAAGAAATTATTACTCGTATAAACAACCATATGAAGACCTGAAATGCTAATTGATCTAACAGGTGTCCAACTTTTTACAACATACTTGTTTTATTTGACTGCTAAGTGATCTATGTTCCTATGCCAATGCCACGGCTTATAAAGATTCTATTGTGCCAAACTGCTTCATCCAAAAATGGTTTTAAAAAAATTACATATAAGCAGTAATGCGCTGACCTGTAACTCCACAAGGTGGTGGATAAGTGCTACTCTTGAATCTAAGGTTCCATAAACGGTAAACAAAGGCAATGGGAGGTGGCAGTGGGGCTTAAGTGGCAATGTGAGTTGATTTCTGTGATGAATAGTGCGTTAGGTCTATCTTCTTAGTTATTTGACAATGTGGCTTCAAGATATAGCAGCATCAGGCTTTTAAGTAATGAAATTAAGGGAGTGTAATGACTTTACGGAAGAGACAAATAAACTGACTGGCATAGATTAAAGTGGTAAGAGTTACGCCTCACACAAAACAAACGGAAGCAGATGTCCATGAAAAGAAATTAACCTACTGATGAGGGTTAGATTATTGAAACTTTGTATTAAAACTTAGGGCTAAAATATTATAGGTACGCAGAGCCTCCACATAAGCTATAAAAACGTTTAGCATTATTTATTTGTTGTATCTGTTTTTTAGAGTCCTGAAGGCTCATAAACTTCTGTTTGCTGATTTGTTACCGCCACATCTAGCTTTAGGCTAGTTTTGTTACTCACACTATTTTAGGTTTTATGGCCAATTTCATGACAGATAATTCTTGTGTTCGAAAACAGAAGTATTATCTACGTACTTTTCAATTATTTAGAAAGATTGGTATTCTTGAAATATATAACTACATTCTAGCCACTGAGGGCTTATTATTCTTGAATACATAATTTAAAATTTCAGTTACCGTGTCATTCACCTCTAATTATATTTGAATTATTTTTACCAACGTTTCACTTTTATTTCAGGTTTATTTGCAAAGGTTGCCAACCTACAGGCTGCAAAACCGGCAGTGTCATTTGAAATCGAAAGAATGAATGCATTTTTGATGCCTACCGATAACAACTTGGAATGAATTGAACAAAGGTTAGCATTACTTGCTTAGGATTTGGTTGGATGATACTATTCCGATTACAAGGACGACTGACATGATGGTTCTATTCAGCTTATGAAGGTCCTTAACTGAAAATAGGCAAGAAGACAAAACTACAATAAGTTACATGGTTGCCTGATGGTGGAGGGATGTTTTTAAAGGTATGTAAAAAAAACATATTTTTAAAAACTTATTTTTGGAAGGTATCTCCCCAAAAAGAATTAACATAAACATTGATTAACAAATGAAGAAACTACTGCGGAATTTGGTATGATTTAAAGACTACAAACCTGCGGGTGGTGGAACCTGGTTTAGAATTCAAAGTTTACCAGAGTCATGACAGAAATAACTTGTTTAAAAAGCCGCATATTAAGTTTTCACTTTCGCTAGAGAAGAAAGGACACTATAGCCCCGAACTTAAATCTGAAAAGGAAGTATTTTAAGCTCAAGGATTTAAATATGAGCTTTAGACTTTTTAACTTCTTTTAAAGAGAAATTATCCTAAACCAGTATCGTGCAGTCAAAAGTTTTATCGGAAAGTTTTCCTCAAAGGACTTTCCCAAAATTGTCTTTCAGAAGGACCTAAAGAAGTAGACACAATAGCATAAAAAAATTGTGACTACCTTGGGCATCTTACAAACCAAATCTAAGGAGATACTATTACTTGGCAACAACAGGCAAAAAAATTATTTAGAGTTACACCACCAGAACATGAAAGTGAAAAAGGCCTTTGAGTACTCTGTAAGATACAATGAGATAGTACGATGCCCATAACATCTTCCCGCTAGTGTTCTGTACAAGTCTCCGTCGATTAGGAACCTTCTCAAAAAAAAGGTTTTGCCCTCTTGAACCCATAAATTAGTACACAGTTGATATGTCATTACCCTAAGAGCAGTAGTTGTTCGTTGTCTTAGCAATTTTTAAATTTTGCATATAAATGATACTCAGAAATGGACGCAATTATGTGTGCTGTATGGCATTGGAAAGGGCCAGTCAGGAAGGGGGGTAGGTAATCAGATGCGCCTCAATGGTATTTTACAAGCCCTTAATTCAGGTATGCCTAGTTGTCAAACCTATAAAGAAACTAGTCTTGTTATTTGGAGTGATAACTTGTGCCGGACAGATAACAAAAACCGAGTATGCTTGGTTCTTCTTTCTTTGTTTACCTATGTAACTATTGGGCTTTAGGTATATTTAAGTCTATAGAACGACCTAAATTCTTGGTCCCGAGGCACAGTTTCTTCAGCTGCAGACAGGGATCTTTGGCAGTAATAAGATAAAGGAAAGCAACAAACGTGTTCAGAAAATGCCAGGACTGTTCAAGATGTTGGACAAAGCTAATTCTCAGAAACGGCACGCACTTCACGTCCCTTCAATAGAGTGCTCAGCATTGGAGTAAAAAGTCTTTTTTAATTTTGAGGAAAGCTGCACTCAAAGGTACATTGAAGCACAAAAGGAATATACAAATTTCTCAACTGTCATGTCTTAAGGTAGATACCAATCAAACCTCTGGGTATCTGTATATGATTGCAAAAAACATTTAAATGAATTAACCGACTTGGCGAGAAAATTTTATGTTCTCTAAGAAAAACATTTCACTTCAGAATGATATTGCTTCCACAGAGCAAATACCACGCCTTTAACCAGCGAAGAATGTTCCGGTAGTTGGCTGAAAATAAGAAAAAATGATTCTCAAGAAACATGCTTGGATTTATTGATGATCATAAACAGAGATTCTTTACCGGGCATACTGTGTGAGACGGCACTTTAGATTCTATAAGGTAAAATCACTCTTCTATCAATTTTGGACTTAGATCTGTTTGCAAAAACATGATTAAAAATAAAGTTAATCATTAAGAAGGGTAAATAATTAATAAAACATTTGAGAAGTGTTGTTGCAACATTATCAATTTGGCAGTTAGTATAGAATGTTATACACCAATAGTTTTGTAAGAACATAAATGCACTTTTTGTGCAATGTTTGCTGGGTTTTTATTCTGACTACCGATACAAATGTTTTGCTTTTTTGGCACTTAAATCGATTAGCATTTCAGGTCTTCACATATACAAGTAGGATACTCCTAATACTATATCGTTGGAAATTTTATAACGTATAAAGATATATATATATATACATGTTAGAAAATGTTCTCCTATTAGTTTACGAAGCAAAACATTTATTTCATTAGTGCCTAGTGGCACAGAGAATACTGACCAGACATCGGTAACTCTAGAATAGTTAAATATTTTTTTCGAGGGTATAATTAATTTGTACTAAACGATTCAAAGTTTTTATTAAAAAGAAAAGTTACGCCATTGAACAATACAGGCGTATTGTAAATAAACATGCTCCATACAAACAAAATATGAGAGACTGTGATATATAAAATATTAGCAATTTCCTTTCACATCAACTGATACTAAAGGACATAATAACTATCATCGAGAGTAAAATAAATAGCAGATAGAATTTTTTTTGTTCCAATCTTTTATTTTCTCTGAAACGCGCGCGCGTACGTACAGTACGTAAATATTGCGCAGAGATGTGGTCTGGGCTCGTGCTGCCTACTTTGCTTGTACAGATATATACTCAGTCTTAGTTGGTATATTGTTTTCTGTTGTTGTTTTGACTTTAACTAAGTTCGTCACTTAATTTGATACGAACGTTTCAAGCTTTTATTCCATCAAAATTGAAATACTTCATGATTCTTTATATACAGAGTGAAAATAATAATTCAATTTGTTTTTCAATATAAAAAAAACATTTAAGATTCTAACTAAATATTAAAATATTAGTTCAATGCCTGATGCTAAAAATTAAACCTACCTGCATATTTTGAAAAATAATTAAAACACCTTTTAGAATTTAAATAGTGTTTACAGTATATAAATATTTACAACATATCTAAAATTGTTTTAGAACGCTATTTGTTAAGTATATAACTAGCTGTAACTAAAGTTAATTAGCTATATACACAATGTATAAACATTGAGGATAGAAGGAATGTAATCACTAACAAGACAACATCAAGTATATATGTTTAATATAATAGTCCAATTTGTAACTAAGGTGGTTCGTAAAAGGTAATTATAGAGTACACCTCAATATTGTAATTAGTTTAAAAGGGAAGTTTCACTTGCTGTAATTAAATATTTTATTAATATAGGCACATGTATTTGAAGTATTTAAAGATATTATTATATTATTTTGCATCCTTGAAGCTGTCAATGTCGCATATTTAAATGTAAATTTCAAACACCTAAGAGGTATTAAATAAAATATTAGGAATTTAAAAACTCGCTAACATAGCATACTGCTAGACAAAACAATCAGTAAACAACGTATTTATCACGAGAAATAATACTCGTAACTATATAATAAAGCCATTCCTGAGTAAAACATTGTTTCCGACGTACATCTTGCAAGAAAATTAGTTCTACATATTACTTTACCATTGAAATTGCCTATATAGTGCAGACAAGCTTTATGAGCAAGTAATGTATCCGAGCAAAAAACCATAATTTTTTTTCCCTTTTAACACTTTGGCAGTTTTAATTTCATGAGTGTAGTGACTATAAATTACAATGGAATAAACTGGTGACCACAGCACATCCCCGCAGTAAAACTTTATATAATTCTATTGTACAGCAGAATAATAAGAATTATTATTAAAAAGGGTAAAATATGAATTTGAACCTTTTATATACTATTTTATGTAAATGTATAATGAAATATAAATCACATTAGTTATGCTTAGTTTAATCATATTTAAAACTAAATTGTCAATAACTTTTAATACAATCAAATTAACAACTATAATACAAGCATGTGTTGTACGGTAACATTTTGAAGTTTCTAAACTTTAATTAGATGACTCGTGTTATTAGCGATATTACTTTTAATTAGCTTACATAGCTATAATAGTAAATGTTATAGTTTGTTAATATTCACTCCCAATAATTACAATACAATTTAAAAAATTACTTAGCATCGTTGAACTAGAGAGATATCTGATTACAATTTCATTATACATATTATTAATTATAAAGATGATATTCATTCATACGACAGGTTTTTTAAATGCAAAACAGATATGAAATGTAATCTAATATTACTTTTTGAAGGATATAGTCACCATTATGTATTTTAAATTTTGTTATTAATATATTGTTCATTTTATTGCGCTATAACAGGCAATGACACACTTCGTTATTATTTAAACAGCAAAACAATTATATATTTATAATAGTTGCATAGCTCGTTCTATTGTAAATCACATTTATTAATGTGTTTTAAATTATAGATACATTACAATTCTGGTAACTATTACTTATTAGGATTGTAATTATGTTTCAATAAACGTAATCAAAGCTATTTCATTATGAATATTCAACATTAAATTAACGTTTAATAATACAAATTCTGCCTTAGACTAGTTAATGAATGATTTAATGTATTTAATGAAAGTGTACATGCAATATACCAGTTGTATATGCAGAGTTTGCTCAGAAGGTTTAAGGAAATTTGAAGATTAAGGAACATAGATTTTTATTGTATAATTTGTCTCGATTATAAATACTAAGTTTTTGAACTTTTTTACTAAGCAGTTCTTATTTTTAATCAGATGTAACGAGAAATAAGCAACGGAAGTTTAAAAAATAATGTAATAAAGGTAAAATTAAGAATAATTAACATTTCTAATTCTGCTACACACAGGATGTCATACTTATTAAAAAGTGTTCTAAAATACCCGTGAGTACATATCGTATGTGTGGAAAAATATATTCAATTACAAATATTGGGGGTTTATTTAAGCTCCAAGTATGCTAATTTTCAGAAAAATAGCTCATGAAAAATGTTTTCTTATTAAGAAATATTGCACCGACAAGCACAAAAGCGATAAAATAAGAGAGATGTCAGTATAAGTTAAAGTTTAGATGTAAAGAGAAGGCAAAAGACATCATGGGTACGTTTACGTTTGTTTTACTTAATACTTTTATTAATATACGACGCCGTTTATATTATTATATAAATATGCTCTTAAAACTTCTATATAATTGATTTCCTAGAACTCTCCTAAACATAAAAAATAGGAAAAGTACTCTTATATATGTATTTTACGGTTAAAAAAAAAAAAAAAAAAAAAAAGAAGTTTAAAATAAGCTTCTTGAAATTTAATATTTAAAATTTTACATTTTTACCCATTGCATTTTAATTATCGTATATATACTATAGATAAATATATAGTATAACCGAAAAATAGTATATATAGTATATTATAATATATCTGTGTTGTGTGTGTGTGTTTTATATACATGACATTGGGCTCCGATGACATGATTGTAAAGCAATTTTAATTGTTTAAAAAAATTTAACAATATTAAAAAGTAAGATTAACTTCTATTTTTTATTTTTATTGTTAAATGTTTTAAAATGTATTTTGTTAATACAAAAATAATTGATTACAAACATCTCTATTTTCCCATAATTATCCTCTAGAAGGTTTTTGGTTTGGCTTTAATATAATTTCCTTTTATGATTTCAGATGCCTTAGGTTTAGTCAGACTTACTCCTCAGTGGAAGCATCTTTACTTATCAGATGGAAAGGTTTCTGGGAACACTCGCTTCCTGTGGACGGGCGTTCATAAATCGTGTTTATATAATATGGTCCAAATGGAACTTTCTGTTCGCAAAATATATTGTTGAAGACTCTGCAAGATAAGCATTTCGTTCATGTTTTACAACAAGGTATAGTTGCACCATACTTGCAGATTACGAGTTATGTTAAGCTATTTCCAGTAAGTTATGTTTGTTATATACTTTTCGATGGATAAATATTATTTTGGTGATAATTGCAAAGAAGTAGTTCTTAGCTTAATTTTGATTATAATGAAATAAAAGATGTTTCAATTAAGGCTTATTTTCAGTATTAAAATAACTTAGGCATTGTAAATATATAAAGAAAAAAAATGTTTTGTACTAAATCAAGGGGAGTACAGAAGTTTTTAATCTCATTGATGTATGAAAATTATACAAGGTAACCAAGACATTATACGACTTGTTTAATCTCTTATCTTTTTAAAATTTGCTTATCATCTAATGAAGATGGATTTATATTTATTTTATGGAAAAATGAACATATCAACATTTTACAGTGTTGAAGCTCAAACTACGGAAAAGTTCAGCCGACTAAATGTTTAATTTATTTAAATAGAATTTAAGTGTGTATGTCTAGAAGAACTATTTTACAAAACATTAACACATAATAGATCCATCATGCATGAATGGTAGTGGTATACTCCGGATTATGTTAATTAATTTTTTTAATTATTTAAATTATTGACAGTATATTGCTGTTAGTATATTATAACTAAATAAAATCTAGTAAATTTTTAGTTTTACTACTCCGCATCTTTACAGCTATAAATTTCATCAGATACTTACCATGTAGTATTATCGTAGTGAGGGCGTCTAACACTAATAATCATTCACTAAAATACCGCATGATTTGTAATTGGCTTGTCCCTGGTAAACTGATAATTTACTAAATATAAGTACATCTTTAATTTGTAAATCAAAGTTAAGTTTTATCCAGTCCTTAAAGTTGAGAACGATCTTTACAAATTTAACAAAAACCGACCCCTAAGTGTAGCGATGTAAGCATACGTAATTTTGTGGGAAAAGTAAAACCTTAGCAAAATTGCTTAAAAGTATTTTCTGTCATCTTACTTCATAACAAGAAACCGATTGTATATTAAAGTTTAAGTTACGGTCAAACTATATTTTTGCTAAATGTTAAGTACTGAGAAAGTGGGTTTTTACAAGCGGCATAGATCATAGTTGTTTAATTTTTAAATATTAAAACTATTCATCTTTTAGTCCCCTTGAAGTCGATTGTAAGTGTAGATATATTTAGAATGTTGAAAATCATAGTTTTTACTACATCGCTATGAATAAAGAACTAGCAAGTTAGGGAGGAATAAATACATGTTAAATTACTGGCTTAAGGACCCGTGGAAGGGAAACGAGGATTTTTACCGGAGCATTTGCCGATCGTTTCAGTTGAAACAAATAGGAAATCAGTTAAAAACTACGTTTCGCAGTAATTCTGCAAATTATCTGCATCTCTTTCTTTCAGGGTTAAAGAGACCTAACCTAGTACATAATTACAAATAGGTAATAATACGAATCAAAACTGACCCCCTTCCCCTAAAATCTTACCAACAGTCGTTATGGAACTGAAGCCCTGTCCAATAATCACAACCACCATGTCTGTTGCGATCTAACATTCCCTTACTTCTAATAAACATGCAGCCTTGATATAAAAAAAAACCGACCACACTACAAACCACTAGTGATTTAAAACTGAACTACGGAATAAGCAGTATCAACAATACTATTCTTCATCCTCGCCTACTAGAGCCACCTACTGACTGAGCCATTTATTTGGGCAGTCCCGGTAAACCTGTATTAATTGAATTTTTAAATCGCTAAAAAAATGACATATTGGACATTCAACATGAATATATACATACATTATCAGTGCTCTGTATTAAAAATATTAATGTTTAATATTATTTGAATCTCTGTTTTATATCATAATAAATTAAATCAATAAGGGATACCTAAAATAGAACAACAAATACAAAAAAATAAAGAATGAGCCAGTGGTTACCTTAAGGGAAGGTTTTATTATCCCGGCGAGGGGACTCGCTATAGGTTAGAGCTCTATAAATAGGGAGCACATTTAGACCATTGTTTACTTACTTTAACGAGATTAAATCAGCCCCCACATAATCCTGTCTTAGGGTTTACCCACTATATTGCCAGGGTTTATTTCTAACCAGAACTCCATATATGAAGGTTTATAATATCCATTGTATTACGTTCTACTCCGAAAAACGCGGTTGAAAAACAAGGCCGTGTGTTCAATTGTATAAGTCAAAGAAAAACGTTATTTAAATCGTATATTAGTTTTGGGGTTTTCCAATTTTATACTTAAAAAATACTCTATTTACTCTTTAACTAAATCTTATATATTTTTTACATAAAAAATAAGTTCATTCTGAAGAAGCTTTTAGGTTAATTGAATTTAAATCAGATATTAAACATTTTTGAATTACTTATATAACATATAAACCTAACATTTAAATTTTTACAAAAATAATGTATAAGATTATTATAAAACCACTCAGCGCAAAAAAGTACTTTTGTATATTATTATTACTTATACCTTAGAAATATTCAAGGATAGCAAATAATTATTACATTTTACTTTGCTTAAATGGTTTATTATTTTCGTAAAATAATGTGTGGTTAATTAAAAAATGAAAATACCTGAACTTACAGGTTGCTTTTACTATAAAACCTGTGCACAAAATGTTTAGAAGATTTTGTTAAATACTCGCCAACTAAAAAGCATTTCTGACATAACAAAACACAGTTTCAACTGAAAAAGCGGTATTCATTGTCTTGGGGCCTGCTGTGTCTTAAGTTTTTTTGGCCACTTTCGTTTCATGTTTACTTTATTATAGAGAACTTAAATCACCGCTATTAGACTGCTCCGCAGGGTACACAACTACAGTAGGGTTTATATGTCCCTTTATCGCAAAGGAAAGAAAGTTAAAGACCTTCTAGAAAATAGTTACCAAGCAAACCCAATTTAAAAAATATTACATTGTGGGCCCAACTAAATTAGTTATTGCAGAAACCAAAATATGGCATTATTTTTAAGTACTCAACCACATTTTGAGAGTGACAATTACACTTGTAAATCCAAATATGTTGTCATGATGGCTTTGCGTCAGATTGGAAGCAGTATTATTTTGGTCACGATGAATTCGATGAACAATCTCCAACAGTGATTAATAGTAAATTTGATATAATTTTTTCGTCGATTTAAAATACAATTATACTAATTCGATATTTGCATTACTTTCCAGTTAAATAAAAAATTACAATAGTTTATACTATTTTGCAGTATAATACTTCGTTTTACTAACAATTTGCTTAAGAGAGTACGTCTAAAATGATAGAATTGAACAGTAAATCAATTAATCAAGACACTTAATTATGCATAAACTGAAACTGTAACAAAAGGATATGTCAGTCTTGCTCTTTAGTAATTACTACGCGCATTACATAAGTTACTGAAGAGAACTTCAATTTAGACAAATTAAAAGGCATAATGAAAAGTAATCACTTCTCTTTC
>NW_025777556.1:0-96291 GCF_021130785.1 Homalodisca vitripennis | reverse complement strand
CCGGGTAATTTGTATAGTTTAGGATACAACCATTGTTTTATAAAATCAATAAAAAAGTTAACCACGAAGCTAATGTTTAATGAACCAAAAAATCATGTTTGTTGCTTAGCTTAGTTTGAACTGCAGAAATATTGTAGTGAGCATATCAACACATGTATTAATACAACAACGTGCTAGTTACTCTGCGGGAAAACAATTACTGTCTCTAGTAAGCTAATAAACCAACACAGCAAATAACATGAGTATATAACTCAAGTTTAATGTAATATTATAATTGCAACTTTATTAGCTTATATTTTTTACGTATTTTTTTATCATATTAGCATTATTTCCAAACAATCTACTTTAATCTTGCGATAACAACCGTACCCACTACGTTGGGCAAAATAAACATGGTCTATACATTGTTATTGGCTGAATGTTAGGGAAGTCTAACTCAAGGGGCTAAAAGTATTTCAATATCGGTCTGTATGTCTGCATACATATATATATATATATATATATGTATGCAGACATACAGACCGATAACTATAAATATATATATATATATTATATATATATATATATATATATATATATATATACAGGGTGTATATTATGTCTGGAAACACCCAAATATATCCTTTAATAATTTAAATATAAATTTGAAACCTCTTACAATCGTGATAGAGATTGGGCATCTACTTTTTGGAACAATGTTTTGTTATGTCACACCAACGGGGGACGTCCTGCCGAGGGTATCGTGAATATTCTTAATGGAAGCCTATACCTTGTGATACATAATTTTAAAGGTAATAGCTTACTGAATTGAATGCCACAAACCGCATCTCAAAGGAATTATTCTATCAGAAAATAGAGCATTTTTAGTATTGAAAATTTACTGATGTTCAACAATGTAATTTTAACATGGTTCTTGCCACAAAATGTGTTACACTAATTTTTTAGCATTTTTTAAATGTTCAATTAAATAAAACAAAAATTTCATTTTAAGCTGGTTCTATTAGCACAATCACGATTGTAAGAGGTTTCAAATTTATAAATTTATATTTAAATTATTAAAGGATATATTTGGGTGTTTCCAGACATAATATACAACCATATATATATATATATATATATATATATATATACATATATATATATATATATATATATATTATATATATATATATATATTTATAGTTATACAGTACCTATTTTATATAGTTGAGAATATATACCTGAGATATATATATATATATATATATATATATATATATATATATCCTCACGTTGCATCGTAAATAAACTAAATAATTTACTTTAAATTTTGTATATAACCTAGGTGTACTTAGATAACACTATAAGTTTGATGTAGTACATGTTACTTCATGGAAATTTCCTGAGAGCTAGTGCAAATGTTTTCATTGGTTTTATAGGTAACCATGGTGACAATGTAAAAACCTCAGAAATAAACCAATGTGTACACAAACATGGAAATATGTTAATATTCAATATATAGTTTGAAAACATATTTTGATAAATTCTTCGAAGTAGGCTAGGCTGTAAAGTTGGCATACATCTTTATTTCTAAATACATAGAGTGGATATTGCTTGTGGGATTTGGCTGAGCGTCATAGACTCCAGGGAATTTAAAACACTTTTTTTTCTGTATCTGTCTTCTGCCTTGAAACTGTATCCAATCTCAACAAAGTCTCTTACGCGACAGCTTGGAGTGGTTTACTCCTGCTTTTCCTAACTAGGAATAATCCGTTGATTTATGAAATACGAAGTATAACATAAATTTTCAGTTTAGGAGAATAATACAATGAACATTTACTTATCGTCCTAACCACAATGCATTCACATAGTAGAACCTTACAAGACAAACATTGCTTTGTTTATGACCACGTGGAAATCTACATTATACATTGTTCACGGGGCAGGAAGCTTACTGGATAATGAACTCAGTATGTAGTAAAATATGTTTCATGTTAAAATTTTTACAACTGTTTTCTATAATTCAATTATTTTCAACTGTTTTAGCAATAACTATTCTGTAGCACTATCTTGAATAGAAACCGCATAGAATATAAAACGCTTTATAGTCCAATAAATGATTTTATAAATCTTTTAATAGTTCCATCTGATAGTGAATCAGTACAAATAGTTAAACTAAGCACTTCTCCTAACAAATGATACATATTAACATTCTCTAGGATAAGGCAATTAAAAACACATCGGTATAGTGAGATAGGCCACAATTATGATAGATTCCACGTGTTTTATAAAATGAAACAGAATGTTTTAGTAACGCATATTTCGTAATACAAAAAAATTAAATGTAGTGCCGCCTCTTTTTAAAAAAACGTTATTTCACTTACGAAGTTTTAACATGTTAGACATTGAACGAAAATATCAAAATTGGGATCAAAATTAACTTGTCCATTAAAACAATAAAAGAGTTCTTATAATATTAAAAAAAGATGTTACTATTTCTCGTTATCTTATTTTTACAATTCGAGACTAAATATTAATTGCTGCCGCGGAGTAAAAATCCCTTACAGGAAGAAACAGTTGTAAGCCGACAAGGAAAAGTGTAATTATTTAACATTAAAGAGAGTCAATGCAACAAATGAGTCACGTGATCTGCCGTAATAGTCTGGTCACGTGACAGGATTTTCTCCCGTTCTCTTTCCCGTCCGGCCATCTTAGTCGGTTAAGCCCTGTGTCACGAGGGATAGATTCAAACTGTAGATACAGCTTTTCTTACTGTCCAGTGTTAAGACGCTGATTATTTAAGGAGCTACATTGGAGAAACGCAAATATTTTTTGAATTATTTCATTTATTACACGGAAATTTCGTAATTTGTATAAATAAAAATAATTAGCTCCAACAATATTTAATATTACAAAAGTGTAATGCTGTGTTAATAAAAAGTTCCAACCTAAAACAGTTTATGATATCTTAAATTTTGATTCCAGTAAGTTTAAAATCAAGGTTTAAAATCAAGTGCATAATGATAATATCTACTCGTTCAATTCCACTTACTCTTCTTCTCAAACTTCTTTCACGGTGGTAAATTCAATTATATACAGGTTTTAGAATTGTATTTAACTGTTTATTTTGGGAGAAATATGGTTAAAAACTTAGACATTTTTATATTATTATTTTTATTATTATTATTCCATGTTAAAAAAGAAGAAAAAATATATAGGCTTAGAAAGGGTTTTAAATAATATGACATATATAACTTAAATTCGAATTAAAGTTGATATAGTAAAATTTAAATAGTCAGAAAAGAGAATTTAACCATTTCAATTGCTATAAACTTTAATATTTTAAAAATATAAAGCTTAATGAACATTTAATGTAAAATATTAACAAAATGCATATTTCCAAATCATATGGATACTAATAGAATAGCATCAAACTTAAATAATGAATATTATTTGCTACTACGACAAATAAGAAAACAAACTAATACATACAAAATTGCAGAATCCAGTAAGAAATAAAAAAACTATCTGGAATATAATACACTCTGAAAGAAAACAAAAAGAAGAAGCGAATTATCTAACAAGACTTGAAGTTGAAGGGCAGCAAAAACCAAACCCATTAGAGATAGCAGACAATTTAAATCAATATTTCACCACTGTTGCAGAAGAAATAATAAAAAGGAATGTAAATGTTAAAAGACAACTAACTTTACCAGTTCTTAACACAGTTCCGCCAAATCTTGCATTAACACAAACTTGTATACAAGATATGTCTAAAATCATTAAATCATTGCAACCTAATACTTCATCGGGGTATGACGACATATCCTCTAAACCATTAAAGTTTTGTAAAGATGAACTAATAGATCCCTTATAAACATTAAAAATAAGTCTTTCAGTTCAGTAACCTTTTCCTCAGCACTAAAAATAGCTAAAGGTTATCCAAAACTCAAAAAAAGGCTTTCCAAACCAAGCAGCCCAACTACCAACCCATTTTGCTAATACCTACTTTTTCTAAAATAATTTAAAAAATAGTTTAAATAAGACTGTTTTAACACCTCTCCTTAATAAACTGCTGTCACACAATCACCATGGCTTCCTGGCTGGAAAATTAACTAGCACAGAAATAATAAGCCTAGTAGATTTTCTTCTTGATCAACTAGAAGAAGGAAACACATCAACTGCTGTACACTTAGACTAAAGTAAAGCTTTTGACTGCCTGGATCATGACTACCTATTAAAGAAATTAGCCACCCTAGGAATACAAGGGAATGCAAAAGCCTGGTTTTCCAGTTACCTAACCAACCGAAGCCAACTGGTTGAAATTACACATTTAGTAGATGGAAAAATAGAAACAGTTAGTTATAAGCCAATTACTCGAGGAGTTCCTCAAGTATCGGTCATAGGACCTGTCCTTTTTATACTTTTCACAAAGGACTAATAGGTACATGCAAGACTATAGTGAAACGCTAATGTATGCTGATGACTCATTATTGCTGCTTGGTAGACCAAGAGACGACCAACTTGAAGTAGACAGCTTTGTTGCTCTAAACATGGCAATACAATACTGCCACAACAATGACCTTGTTGTCAACGAAAGTAAAGCCAAGCAGCTAATACTGGGTAAGCAAAGCGAGAAAACCGGAAGACTACCTGAACTGGAAGAAGTCACAACCACAGAATACCTTGGTATAACTCTTGATGACAAACTTTCATGGACGGCTCATATAGACACTCTCTGCAATACATTAAGTACAGTACTGTTTGTTATAAGAAGAATGAAAAATGTAAGTGATATGACAACCACAAAAACAGCTTATCATTCTCTAGTTGGACCACCTCTCAGATACGTGATCGCAGTATGGGGCAGTACTACAGCAGGAAACATGCAGCGCATTCTTATCATCCAAAAAGGGCCATTAGAATCCTGTGTAATCTACAATTCAGAGAATCCTGTAGAGCAGCCTTCCATGAACTGAGGATTCTTACAGTGATCAATTTGTACATCTTGGAGGCAATAACCCACATCCACATCAAGGAACCGGAATCCGCTAGAAGTGGATCACATTTCCACCAGTACAACACCAGATATGCCAACAACTACTGCTTACCTGTGCACCAACTCAGCTCCACTGAAAAGAAGACGAGCTACAGAAGAGACAATATCGACCCTTTCTAGAAAAGAAAGTATATTTCAGACTGTTGCAATTCTTGACGCCTTAACTTTAAGATCTTTTAATGTCTTATTAATGTGACACTATACTTATCTTGATGATAATGTAATAAAGGTATTTTGAATTTGAATTTGATTATAATTAGCATATTTGGTCTACTCTTACCTACTCTTACAGATCAAGTAACGAAAATTTACACAATTATTTAAAAACACACTATAAATATAATCATATAAATTTACATAAAACTGTTGAAACGTATTGTACAAAGATATATAACAGGTTGCCCTAATTAAAAGTTTGTAGGTTTTTAAATAATACCTGTTAATTAACAATGACAATCTGAGGCTGCCACAGATTTGACTGTATAAAGAGTTAACCTGGAGCTAAAGTCAACATTCTCATGAAGTATAAAATTTTTCCAATTTATAAAAATACTTATCGTGCACAGAATAGTTTACTTGATTAATTCCATATTTTATAAGTTATAGTTATGACTGTAACTAAGATTTGGGTTTTAAGTTATCAAAATAACAAACAAAAAGTATAACTTCTTAGTACACTCATGAGCGGCGAGAGGGTACTTTTAATTGAATATTGTCTTTTTGGATTTCAGTGACCTAGTTTCATGTATATAAGTTATTATCTTAAATTTAGTTTATATAGATTAAAAATGTGCGTAAATTATATACTAATACATATATTTTATATATAACTGTAAGTTAATTTACTAACGTAGCATACATAGAAAACTGGGCAGGCTTTATTACACTTGGAGAGTAAAGCAAAACAACAGGGTGTCTAGGGAGTCATTTCCACAAATTGTTTTATTCGATTTTTATTATTCCCTTGACTGCAATCGTCCAATTGTCTGGATCTAGTTTATTATATGGACACATTGATAATTTGTTACAAAAATCAAATTAATATTAGAGGCAAAAGATTACAGATGATGATTTACCATACCACTTTAAATCTTACTAATATTGCAACCTGGATTAAATAATTATAAGAGCATAGTGCATATTAGTTCCTTCTGGTTATATAAGGTGTAAACTTGGTATAAGTATTTCTAAAATTAGATGTATAAAATATGCATTCATATTTATATATAACACTTAAATTTAATGAGCGTAAAAATTCAATTTAAGAAAGAGTAAATTCGGAAAAAATTAATAATTGATTTCTTTTATTTTAAAAAGCTTATAGATCCGATTAGGGTAAACAATTTATAGTAACATATTCATAAAAAGGATTAATAAATATATTACAATAAGTATAATTAATATTGAATATATTTTAATAGGATTTTTCAATATATAAATCATTATCTAATGGCTTATTGACAGTACAATAGAGATATGATGATGGGTAAGTTAGAAGTTAGGGATGACAGTAGATGTATCTATGGATAAGTATAACAATATAATGAATGTTCAAATTTATGCTGGTGAATTTTAAATATTATTCTTTAAACTCTTTTAAGGTAAGACTGGGTTTCAGATTGTAGCACAGCTTAAACAAGGATCATATTTTGTTTTGTTTTGGAAGGAGCTTCTTATTGCTTTATTTTGTTTATGTGAAAAATTATTTTTCACCTGGTTATGAATGTTATGAGGTGGAACTTGTTAAAGAATATTATCTGAATTTATCATTAGTTCGATTCTATAAATCCCCGTAGCATTATTAAAATATATGATAGTATTCAAAATGGAATAAAATCAAATTAAGTACTTTAATATCTGTAGTTTAAGTGTAAAATTTATTTTTTTAAATTTTACGTATTATTAAATATATTCTTTTTATAGCATAGAAACATTATCTACAACAAGGGCTTTATTTTGCCTCATTTCACAATTTTGGTCTGATAGACATAATCTTTTGGCAACGATCCTATCTACAACCAACTGTGCTAGAATTAATAAAATTCAGAACACTTCTCCATAGTCCGCGTTCAAACCCGCCTCCCAGTTCTTTCGTTTCTCAAACTTCAGCTTTATAAAATATGTTAATTACTTCATTGTTCATATTATTTTTATCGATATAAAAATCTGACAGATGATTTTACAAGTTGATATCAATAAAATAATATTGTAATAATAATATTGTACATAACATTTTATTCTACCATGGTATGACTATCGAGTAAATAACAGTGTTGACGTATTGTCTGTTAATATATATGAAAGTTTCAATATATTTTATTAACTAGCTAAAAACGCAAAAATAAAGTTAATGGTTAAGTGGTTTCAGAAATAATTAAAAGTTTACTATTACTGAACGCACAATTATGTGTTTAGATAAGCCCCGAGTTAATTAACAATCACCTTAAAACCAGTAAAGCATATTCTTACATTTGGTTGCATACAGCCCAGAGATATTCTATGTATAATATGCAAGGTGTCCTAAAACCCCGCGATGATGAAATATATTTGAAACGATTTACGATAAAGTTAAAACACTTTGTACAGACTTGGAATAAACAATCTAATTTAAAACATATCCATTAACCCTCTAATTCCCCAGGTTTACGTCCCACAAAGAGTACCTCTAGGTTAAATTAATTATATATACCACAAAGTTGGAGTTTGATAGTTTTCCCGGAGAAACAATATAAATAGACCTATATATAATTATGCAATGAGGTTGAATTCACGGCAGTATGTATTTTCCAAAATTATATGCATATATACATTTAAATTTATGTATTATAAAAAACTAAAACCAATATCAATTTTACCGACACATTTCAATAATTACTTTATGACTGTTGCCATCAATTTGTAAAGATAATTCGTGATACAGTAAGGTTCTTGCTTCCAATCCATGTTTGGAATCTCATACTGTTTCCTTGGTCCTGTCTAGGAATTATATCAGTATTTATATACCTAATTAGTATCATATACCTCATCAGTGAAAAGTGGGTGCGATATCACCTCGACGATTTTCTGTCATAAAAATTGCATTTAGTGTCTGTGTATTGCTTTGTGACCAGAAATAAATAAATTTGTTTGTCTTTTTGCCACGAATTTTAAATGAGAAGTATTGTTAGTTTTGTAATGCTTTCAGTCTATAAATGTAAGCAACTTGAAAATGTTGGATAAAATAACTAAACATATGGTCGTGCTGTCATAAAAGAATGTTTACACATAATAATTGAATACATTTAAGTGGCTCTTTAATTTCAGATTACTTAACTTTAAAGACCAAAATTGGATTTTTTTCTCCTCCAAAGACCAGTGTGGCCTGGTCTTTGGAAGAGCCTGGAAGGATTTACGAAATAATAATAGGTCTATGTTTGCCCTAGAGGCCCTAGGAATGTCCATGTAAAATTTCCGTACATTCGATTGAATGGTGCATACGTGAAAGCAAAACAAACAATCGAAGGCACTTTCGCATGTGTAATATTACTGGGTGAGCTATAAATATTTTTATATATCCGACTTTCATATACATTAATAATACAAAAATAACTTTTTATGATCAACACAGACTTGAAAATAAGTAGTTGATATTTTAATTATAAAATATTAACCACTGATTTCAAGTCTATAGGAATTGTAAATGTTAATGCAATGATTTGAGACCTATTGCACAAACTTTTCCCACTGAATTTAACTACGTTGATGTACATAATTTATCTGTATAGGGTAATGGCATAGCTCAATGATATCCAAACATAACCACAGTAGCACCTCTGCCGTAGACAGGATGTTATGACTTTGTGTCCATATACATAAATGGTGCATATGCGTGCATTGGAGATGACATCACTGAAAATTAAAGATAAAGTTGACACATTTCGTTTATTTTTTTATATTCCTGTCAAACAAAGAAGCATTAATGTATAAATATCTTTAAAAGTATTTTAACCAAAGAAGGATTAAAAAGCGAATTAGACTGTAATTTACTTCGTTCTTGGTATTTTGTTCCATAGACGATTTTGACCTTGTTTCTCTCCGATCAAAATGATATACATAGGAGATGAAATCATTGAAAATTAAAGATAAAGTTGATATATTTCGTATATTTTTTTATATATTCTTGTCAAACAAAGAAGCATTAATGTGTAAATATCTTTAAAAGTATTTTAAAACTACAGGAGGATTAAATAGCGTTATTAGATTATAATTTACTTCGTTCTTGGTATTTTGTTCCATAGATGATTTTGACCTTGTTTCTCCAATCAAAATAATGTAAATAGGAGATAAGATCACTGAAAATTAAAAATAAAGTTGACACGTTTCGTTTATTTTTTTTATATGTTCTTGTCAAATAAAGAAGCATTAATGTATAAATATTTTTAAAAGTATTTTAAACCACAGGAGGAATAAAGAGCGTTATAATATTATAATTTACTTCATTCTTGTTATTTTGTTCCATAGATGATTTTAACCTTGTTTCTCCGATATACATAACATATACCCATCTAAGAAGACTAATTCTATAAAAAACAATTAATATGGATTTATATTAGTTTATATCTAATATATATATATATATATATATATATATACATCGGCATATAAACATATAACATTCCATATAACAAGTTAGATTGTAACATTATTTTTAATATTTGCAGTAACGTACAAGCATAGCATACTTAATAATATAATGTATAGTTAAAAGTATATTTCAAAAAAACTTAATTTTCTGATCTGTTTATTTCTTACTAAACGGAGGTATGTAAGATTGAACATTTTTTAAAAATATAATCATTCATGGTATCATTTTAAAGCTTGTGTAGTTAAAAAATTATTTTGGGTTCATATTAAAGAAAGAGGGAAATAAAGAACAAAACACACACACACACACACACACACACACACACACACACACACACACACACACACACATAAAGAACAAAAAAAACCTCGTTAGAATGCCTTCTTTAACTAATAAATGTAGTAGTGTTTATGACTCAAATACCATTAAAACTATGAACAAAATAACGTGTGGTTGAATTTTATATTTATAAAATTCGTGAAATATGAGCAAATTAAAAAACCTCTTGTTCATGTTTTTATTATATAAACGATATTTGAGTTAAAGCTCTTTTTCTGCTGTGGTAAAAGCAATAAATGTTGACTGTGAAAAGAAAACAATATTTCCTCGTTATTAATACCTCATCGCTGACACATTGCTCATGTTGACATGTTACTCTATAAATCAAAAGAGACGTAGCTATTCATTTGTCAGTGGGACATGTCCATGAGACGTAACATGGCCGTTATTACTGTCGGGAAGTACAAACATTCTCTATTTATAGCTAAGCTGATATAAGTTGGGAATCTTATATTAATACAAAGTAAAATACATAGGTTTTATTTCGTTTGTGTGATACAAAACAACTTTAGTTGTTTCATGAAGTGGGTGTTTTACAGATACTGAGACTTTGTTGCAATATCTGACAATCGTGCCACAACACTTTGTTATGGATTATTTATATTAACCAGTGTTGTCGTTATATGTATAGTTTGTTACTCAGCCGTTATACAATGTTATTGTAAATCTCGAAACAATGTATTACTAGTTTACTGGATCACTGATTGATGGTAAAAATCCTTTGAACGTCAAAATCGAACTTTAGAGAAAGGATATATTGACTTGGTAGAGTTGTAAGGGGAGTGATGTATAGTTAAGGGATGGGGATTGGCTAATTTCATTATATATTAAATAAGTTAAGTGCTTGTTGGCAGACCGATAGTGAAGTCTATCATTCCGTCTTGTGGGCTGGACAAATTTCATTTCTGTTTGGCTTTAAGCACGATTCTCGAAAACGAGCAGACTTGTAAAATTTAAATCTTACACGAAGTTTCATGTTTGTTTTATAGACAAAAAGTTGATTTCAACCTTTTTAAATGTAACTACATGCAGTTAGTCTCAGTGTTGTGGACATTTTTATATTGTATCTTATGGGTAAGCATGATGCCGATGAGACAAACTCAGAATAAACAAATTTATCAACAAACCAACAAGAATATTATGACATTATAACATATAATATAATAATAAATGTAGATATACTACTTAAAATGTTGTATGCTTCTTGAAAAAGGTCTCTTACGCAACAGGCGTACTTCCACTTTGTATTATTTTATTGTGCTATAATATTTTTTATTGCATTAATTACATTTTAACTTAATGTTGAGTTGAAGTTAGTTCATATTGTACATGTATTGGTCTATATATGGTTTAAAATAAATTACTAATGCTACCTTCACCGATTATATTGATTTGAGTAGATATTTAGAGTATAAATGTATTCAGCGTTTTTAAGAGACTGTCAGATCCTATTCACAGGAATTCCTCTTGAACTCCCTATAGATGAATTAAAATTTTTATTCAACGTAAATTCGTACCTATAATACCTATAATATATTATTACCTGCATGGCTTGTATCACACAATTTCATTTAATAAGTATTAAATTGTTTCCATTAAAAAACGAGAGTTCCATTTTTAAAGGATAAATTTTAATATGTGTTAAAAGATATTGAAATGCCAACCTTCGATCGTTATAAACTGACAAAAATAAAATGAAGCATATTAAACTAGGTGCTGTTTTTAGGATAGTGAATAAATATCTTTTTTTGTAAAATTACCTGATTATTTAAAACTCTTGCATAACATGTATTTAGGTCTCTACGGGATTATAATAATACAATTTAGATAAAAGTTTTATGTGAAAACGAGAGCGCAAGTTTATAAAACTTTAATACCAGTTAAACAAAACTAACTATTTAAATCTAATATACTTTAGTAATATTAAATAGTAAACCCAAAAGAAATATCATTGATTTAACTGATATCGAAGGTAAGAAGATTCTGGGAGTAAAGTTACATCATCGTCGTCCAGTTAAGCAGCCTAAGTTTCCTTACTTACGTCTCTTGAGTATCTCTCTTCAGATAATATAATGTTTTTTTAAGTATATAATATTACAAGTCTTACTTAGGTATGCCTCTCAAAATGTACACGTATAAATCAATAGTTGAAAACTGTTAAATATATAACAAAGAGTACATTTGTAAATCAATTGGTATGTAGTTTAATATTTACTGACCAAGAAAAGTTTACTAGTAAACAGCGTTAATAGCATTCATACAATACATTCGATAAATTAATTTTAGTCTTCATTATCAAGTTGTACATTTACATTCTTACAGATGTTAGCTAATAAAACCTAAGTTTCTTGTAGATTGTAGAAGGTTTTACCTGTTTGACGATATAGCGTTTATAAAACTTGTGGAAAATCTTTAGATAAGGATTTAACTTGTAAAATTTCACAATTTATCGATTGCCACTTGTATTTTCTAATGATGGAAAAATATTTATATTAATATGAGCGGTTGTTTTTAAATTTACGAACAAAAGACATTTATGAACAAATCTAATTACTGTTCACATATTAAAAAGTTGTTTTGACTAAGATTGCATTTAATCAATAATGAAACATTTTAAAGTGTCAAATTGTTTGTTAGATTCCTAGCATTCAATTATTTGTTATTTGTTAAAGTGATTTTAAAATTCTTGATTAGGTTTCATGAAATCGTTACTTTGTTCTTTAAACATTTTTGTTTCTTAGGACACAATAAGGAACAAGAGATAACAATTGTCTGATAAAACGTATATAGCAATTGGTTCAAAATCTTAAAGTTTACGTTTTTAAATAAAGCATATGAAAAATATTGGAGATTAGCAAATTGATGACGTTGATGGTTTTGTTATTATTGACATTAAAATTATTAACCGTGAATCACACCAATCTACAATAATATACATGGAAGTGAAAATATACACATCAACAACTTTTATTTACCTGCACACATTGCAGTCTGTTGGTGTAATACTAGTATTTATTATTTTTGTAAGCAAATTTCAATAAAAAACATTATTTTGAAGCAAACTGCTGTACATTCTTAATAATAAATGTTATAGTACCATTTTAAATATTTTATATGTATATATATATATATACTTTCTAATAAACTTATCGGATCATTTAAAAAGATCATACTTAAAATGTATCGGATATGAGTCAGATACAGCAGGAAGTTAATATACAGTGTTGTATTAACAAGCAGCTGTGTGTGCACGCCATTATGTTAATGTCACCAAGAAGTATAACAATTTTAAATGTAGTGCTAGACACAGAAAGAAGTTTATACCCGGTGACAGGTGTATGTGAACGACTTGTTAATGTCACTAGAAAGTGTAATAATTCATAGTATAGTTTTTAGGATAATATGCAGCAAATTTACACGGAAATACACATATAATGTGGTGTAATATAGCATGATGATAATATCCTTGAAGTCTAATATAAACTTTAAAACTATTTTGTATCAAGTTATTTACAATTAAGCATTTGTATGCCTTATATCTAAGGGATGTCTTCAGAATATCTATGAAATAGCAGGAACCTTGAGCGGAGCAGGTGTCCAACGAGCCTAAACTCACTACAGCTTAACGAGAATATTTCACCGTGTTAAAAATATTTGTATTCAGAACAAGTTGCTTTAAGTGTAAATAGTTTGAACAAGAAAAAGTTAAATCTATTAAATATCTGGGAGTTTTGCTTGATGAGAAACTTACTGAACCTTACTTGAACCTCACATCTTAGACTTACACTTAAAATTAAGATAAAAAATCAGAACATTAAATTTTTTAAGGAATTTTGTAATTCGTATCTCTTGAGAACCCTTTATTTTGCTTTAATTAATTCGAAATTACAGTATGCTTCGCCATGTTGGTAGGGGGGGTGTACTAACAAAACATTAATAGCTAAAGTTAAGAATTACGCAACGCTTTTTCTTACGTATAATTCTTAAACAATCTAAAATATCAAGCTCATTTCCTTTGTACCAGCACTTGCGTATTTTACCGATCTAGCATCCTTTCATTTTTAAAGTCCTGAGACTGTTTTTTATTCGGAGCGGAAATAACCAAATTATCATGTCATCATCATTACAATACATGAGGCTTTGAAAGTATATGTATATTAAACTATCCAAAGTAAATAAATAGATTTTCCGCCATTCCTTTAAGTACTTGGTTGCGTAATCTTTTAGTAAACTTCCGCTTTTTACACAATTAAGTTTTCTATACTTTACAGAATGGTTTAACATCAGATGTTACAGCAGGCGAATACAAATACTTTTAAATAATGCTAGACTGTATTGATTCTTTTTTGTAATTTATGTGTTTTTTTTACAACACTGGTCACACAACTTGTTAAAGTGGCCAGTTTAATTTCTCAAACGTGTATATGTATGTGCTGCAATGTGTTTATTAAGAAAAATAAAATTCGTTTATTCGTTATTTATTAAGTAAAAGGAGACGGGTGTGGACTGTGGTAAAATCGAAATATTAAAAAAGGGACATGTGATTGAGGATAAGTTACAGAAAAGGGTTACTTGTATTATTGATGCCAACTCATCAGCGTGGGTTTTCTCATCTTTAATATGCCGCACGTCACGGCTTATACATCGCATCCTCCGTCGGGCTACCATAGGGTCGACTGGGTGTCCATGGGTCGATGGACAGTTAACGATGTTACTGTCACTCCCTACAGTCAATTGAATCGGTGAGGGGGGAAAATGGTACAAAAGAAGTCACTTGTCTCGGACCAAAAGGAATTCTATAAAACCAAAAAGCTTTAAATCATCTGAAATGCGACAATGGGGTATACGAAATACCCCTCACCTAGGGAAGGGGGAAACTAGGTCCATTCCCGGGCAAGGTTAGGTTATGGATAGTTCATATCACACTGCCTAAGGAGTGGCTAGCAGAAGATATCTCGACCGAATAGCCCGTTACGCGTTGTCAATCAGCCATAGGAAACGATCACCTGATTTAGCAGATGGGTTCACAGTTTAATTCAACCGAGCTCATTGCTATTTGTGTAGCTAACACAAATGCCACATACGAGTAAATCATCCTAAGGAGTGAAATTAAATCCTACTACAATAAAATACAACTGTAAATAATAGACAGCTGAAAATTGAACGTGGGATCTATTTTGCTTTGTTCCGGATGACGCCTCAACTATAATTCAAATTTCTGCGAGAGGATTTCCAAATAGTTGCTTTTTAATAGAGTCATTTATTAATGTTCTACGTTGTATCGTATTTTCTTTTTGCTGTATAAATTATTGATTTATTTCCTTTAATTTCGTTTATATTTTGAACATGATTACATAACAAACTAAAACATAAGTGTACGGGGCAGAAGTTAAAAATTAATAATCGGAGGACCAAATGAAAATAAAAATAAAACAATGTGCAGAATGGCGGGAAAGTGGGCAGGTAACAAGAGGTGAGAGGAGAATACAACACAAGTGATGGAGTTTTAACAGTACCTTGGAAAACTCGCTGTGTGTAGAGATCCACAGGGGGAAGCAGCAACGACAGGAGTGCTTAGGCGCGACGTAATTGGCGCGTAGCGAACGGGCGTCACCGCTGGCGGCCGCGGTAGAACGACGAATAATCCGCACTGGACACTGTCTTCTCCACTAATACCCTGAAATTACCTCCAAAGGAGTGTGGGAGGAGGATGGTAATGCACATTAAAGAAAAACACTTGAAAACAAAGTCAATACGAAAGGGTCGAGCACAAAGAGTGACCCACGAACTGTAGAGCTACATGGTCTCCGGCCGATGATTCCACTCAGAAATGCCGGGAAGCGGCTCGCTCCAGGGGACGCTATCGCCCTGGTTGGTTAGAGGGGTATCTGCTATTCGCCGAACGGGCAGCAGTCGCAAAGCGGAAGAGCGCCCAGAATACTTCAAGGACAGGACCCTTTAAGATATCAGGGGGTGTGGCGCTGATTGGAACAGCGGACGACTGATTTGGGACCACGCTCCCTCTCTCTCTTATACCTAAATGCGTCTGGGCTAGATTATGCTTATCTATATTAAATTAAATATTGAACATACCGGCGGCTTTGAATCATCAGGATTCAACAAATCAAAGTGGCATGATCGAGAAAGAACATGAGAAATAAAGCTAAAGACTAACATCTTAAACTAGGTCTTAACTATCTATCCTAAAGTGTTGAGATAGACTTAAGCTATTGGTGACAAGAACGGCAGCAGGAACACTTTGACTGCCGGGCGTGTGAAGGTACCTTGGGGGGTCTTGAGTTCTACCACACGCACTACACTGTCACGTCCAGGGAAAAGCTTAGTTATTCTAGCGAGGGGCCAACACAGCGAGGGAGAGTCTTGTTGGACCAATACTAGATCGCCAACTTGTAAATTTCGGGAGGGCCGCTCCCACTTAAGTCTTTGCTGGAGGGAATGGAGGTACTCCCTGCTCCAGCGTTTCCACACTCGCTGGGAGAAAGCCTGCACTAGCTGCCAATGAGCCAGCCTGTTATCCGGCAAATCTGCAAGGTTGCGTTCGGGCACAGCCACTAGCGGCGCTCCAATCAGGAAGTGCCCCGGAGTGAGAGGTTGTAAATCGTTGGGGTCACTGGAGAGCGCAGTAAGCGGGCGGGAATTCAACATTGCTTCCACCTGGCAAGTGAGGGTGGTAAATTGGGCAAGAGTGGGAACATAGGTGCCCAGAACTCTTTTCAAGTGAAATTTGGCGCTCTTAATGGCGCTTTCCCAGAGGCCGCCATGGTGGGGAGCTGCAGGGGGGTTAAAATGAAAGTTAATTTTCTGGCCGAGGGAAAATTGGTGAATTTGGAGCTTGCCAGAGGAAGTGATTAGTTGCTGTAAAGAGTTTTCTCGCACCAACAAAGTTTGTACCACAGTCACTATAGATGTCGGTACATAGGCCTCTACGTGAAACAAAACGTGTGAGTGCGGCTATAAATGCGTCCGTGGACAGATCAGTGGCGACTTCTATATGTACAGACTTAGTCACTAGGCACACAAAGAGACAGATGTAAGCTTTAGTGTGTCGGATAGAGCGGAGGTTGTGAATCTTGACGTTGAAGGGACCACCATAGTCAATGCCTGTCGACAAGAAAGGTCGAGCGGGAATTATGCGGGCTTTGGGTAGATCACCCATGAGAGGGAACAAAGGCTTGGGTCTTTGTTTAAAGCAAGGGAGGCATTGAAAAATGCGCGAGCGCACCACACTACGAGCAGAGAGAATCCAGACATGCTGGGCTAAAAGGGACATGGTTAATTGAACCCCTGAATGTAAGTTTTGTAGGTGAGTGTGGTATATTAGTAAGTTAACAACATGGTGAGATTTAGGCAAAATACAGGGGTGGCGCACTTCTTCCGTCAAGTCAGCAAGCTTTAGTCGACCACCAACACGGAGGAGTCCTTCAGCATCAATGAAGGGAGCAAGGCGCTGTAGCTTGATGGAGCAGTTCTTGTTGTCTCGAAGGGCTGCCAGGTCATCAGGAAAAGATTCTCGTTGAACTAATTGGAAGAGGCGAAGTTGAGCAGCTCGCACCTCGACGACAGAAAGAGGACCCACATGATGTTCTTGCCGGCGGCTATGAGAGACGAACCGGAGGAGATACGCCAACACATGGAGCAGCTTGGTCCAGGAGGAGAAACGAGTGAGTAGATCCCAAGGAGGCTGGGAGGCTGCAACGAAGACGGACAGCGGAACGGGCTTCAACTCGTCCAAGGAAGAATCATCGAGCGGAGAAAAACTGGAAGTAGGCCAATCTGGAGGAGGTAGTTGCAGCCACAAGGGTCCGTGCCACCAAAGAGTGTGATGAACAAGTTCCGAAGGGAGGATCCCACGAGAAGCACAGTCTGCAGGGTTGTCAGCACTAGACACATGACGCCAAGAAGAGGGAGGAATGAGCTCTTGGATTTGAGCTACACGATTCGCTACATACGTTTTGAGGCGGTAAGGGAGAGTATGTATCCAGGACAGAGTCACAGTCGAATCACACCACAAAGTTGTAGAGTCAATACTTAATACACTGGAATACTGAGACTGTACATAATGAACTAAATTAGCCAGGAGGTGAGCCGCGCACAACTCTAATCGCGGCAAAGTTACTCGTTTTAGCGGGGCAGCACGAGTTTTTGAAATTATTTGGGTCACACTCACTTCACTATCAGTGTTTATGCACCTTATATACACAACAGCGGCGTAACCGGTCTCGGATGCGTCCGAGAAACCATGTAGTTCACATGAGCTAGAGGGGGTGGCCATTATCGGCCGAGGGATCGACACTTCAACAATGTTTTTTAAGTCGATCACAAAGTCTCGCCATTTTAGCGCGAGGTCCGGAGACAAGGGTTTCATCCCAAGATACACCGGAAGTCCACAACACTTGCATGAAGCGCTTTGCTATCATTATGCAAGGGGACAAAAAACCGCACGGGTCGTAAATCCGAGCGATCAGACTTAGCACTTTCCGCTTAGTCGGGGCATCACATGTGAAGTTGAGGTTATATTTAAAACAGTCTGTCACAGGTGACCAATGGATACCTAAGATGGAGAACAGAGGGTCCGACGAAGGTTGAAGAAACACAGGGGATTCTTGATGAGAGGCAGGCAATGGTTGAAGTAATTTTGGGCAATTAGAAACCCATTTCCTCAGTTCAAAGCCGCCTAAGCGGAGAAGCTCGATCAGCTGATGTTGAAGTTGGAGAGCTTCGTCTTCAGTGGACGCTCCGGCTATCAAATCGTCCACATAGCTATGGTGTTTCAGAATGTGAGCTGCCTGAGGGAAATTGGAACCTTCATCTTGTGTCAATTGTCGGAGAGTTTTTTATGGCGAGGTAGGGTGAACAGTTCATACCATACGTCACCGTGGTCAGCTGGTAAGTAGAGAGCGGAAGGGAGGGGTTTTCACGCCAAAGGATGAGCTGAAACCTTTGGTCGTCTGGATGAATCTTAATTTGGCGGTACATCTGCCGGATGTCGCACGAAAAAAACAAAATTTTTCAGCCGGAAGTGGAGAAGGATATCACAAATATTATTTTGTAACTTTGGACCGGTGAGAAGTACGTCGTTGAGGGATAGGCCTGAGCCGGTCTTGGCACTGGCGTCAAAAACAACACGAAGCTTGGTAGTGCTACTATACTCTTTCACTACCCCATGATGTGGGAGAAAATAATGCGGAGCAGATAAATCAGGATGGGGAAGACATTTCATGTGTCCGAGCGCCTCGTACTCGGTCATGAACTCGATATAGAGCGCCTTCAGGGGGGAGTTATTTCTGGCGTGGATCCGCCTCTCCATAGACTCCAGGCGATGAGCGGCGGTTGACCTTGACGTTCCCAATTTAGTGTGGGCGAGGTTGTCAACAAAGGGAAGCTTGACTACATAGCGACCTTCCGAGTCACGTGTATGCGATGTCTCAAACAGTTTATCACACGCGATTTCTTCTTCCGATTTTTTACTACAGATCGGAAGTTCTTCCTGTGTCCAAAATCGTTGAAGGGAGGAGTGGAGGTCAGTATCTGTGGTCGAGAGGAGAGAGATGGCGAGATTAGAGGTTCTTTGCGCGGTAGAGAGACACGGCGCACTTCCAACAATCACATATCCAAAAATAGTGCCAAGAGCAGAAGGCATATTCGCCCCGAGAGAGTGTCGCTCATTGGTAAGCAGTTGAGGGAAGAGAGAGTTGCCGATGAGGACATCGATTGGACCAGGCTTGCCAAAGGTCGGGTCCGCGAGAACAAAAGATTTTGTTCGCATGAGTACTTCCGGGTTAAGTTCTACCCGCGGAAGTTCGAGAGAGATTTTTTCCAGTACATGGAAGGAATGGTTTTGGGCAATTAAGTGTCCCGATAATGTTTCAAGATTGAGATCTAGTGACCCTCTGGTGTTAGTCATGTTTTGGGCTAACCCAATGACAGTGAGGTTAGAAGGCTGGCGACGTGAGCCTAACAGCTGAGCAGCACGCTCAGAAACAAAGTCGGACATACTGCCAGAATCCAATAAGGCGCGGAAAATATATGACTGGCCATTGTGGGCAGTGAGTTTGACCAGTGCTGTACAGAGCAGCACGGTGCTTGTTTCAGTGAGAGAGGTGGAGCGCGCGGCACAAGTCAGTGTTGTGTTGACAGCTAGCGGGGGGGGGGGGGGGGGGGGTAGAGGCGCAGTGGCGGAAGAGCTAGGCCTATCGGCGCTGTTATTAAAGTGCAGAAGCGAATGGTGTTTCCTGTGGCAAGTCGAACATGTGTTCTTGGATCTGCACTCTTTAATCGGATGATTTCCCAAGCATGAAATGCACCGCTGGTTACCTTTAACGAGGTTGTACCGCTCATTAGGAGACTTGTCCTTAAACAGAGGACATTGGTAAATTTTGTGCCCAGATTTCCGGCAACAAAAACAAAGAGCTTCGTAGTTTGAATTAATTTTAGCGTCAGTAGCTAACAAATTCATTTGCTTGGGGGAGGCGAACTGAACACGCTTTTCAACCCTCGGTCTGGAAGAGGTAGACAGTATTTTCGTCTCAGAGTGGGTGTGAAGGCTAGCGTCTTCAATCTGGGAGCATTCCAGATTTAAAAATGTTATAATCTCCGTGACCTTGGGGAGGGGAATGCGGAGCGGCGCCAGGCTCTCTTTGGGACTCACGATACTGTTCCAATTTCTGGACAGTTTTGCTGTCAAGTTTGCGCAACAAGTGAGCTGACAATAGAGGATTATCAGAGGCGATATCACAGTCCAGGGCTTTCAAGGACTCTGAATGTTCATAAAATGTTGTTATGAACGCTCTATGTTGTTTAGCATTGTTGCTAGCGACTGCGGGCATGTCAAGTATATAATTTAGATGGAGAGTAGTGAGGCGGCGTATGTTATGATATCTGTCCCGCAACAACTGATAAGCAATGAGGTAATTGGCGGGGGTGAGATTGAGCGACTTCACTAAGTTCAGAGGTTCGCCTTCCAATATGCTCAGTAAATACTGGAACTTAGCGACGTTAGAGAGTGAAGCACTGCGGTGTACTGTAGTGTCAAACAGGTTGATAAATGAAATCCATTTCATAGGAGAACCATCAAACGTCTGTAAGTTTAATTTAGGCAACTTGACTCCAGTTACCGTCGTGGGGAACAACGCGGGATGATCAGAATGTGATGAGGACGCGGGAGTTGTGGGTTCAGTGACAAGATGAACCTCGATCAAGCTAGAAATAGCGACATATAGGTCGTTAACCTCATCCTGATCTTTGGAAAGAGTATCTTGATCCGCTGCTTCACTGTCACCTTCGATGACACGTTGAAGGTTAAGTTCAAAGTCCGCGCGTTTCTTCTTTAGTTCCGCGAACACTGTGTTTAATTGTCTGATTTGAACTGGTGTCAAAGGTGGAGCGCTGGTAGTGATTTTCGTGACGGTTTCGTTAAGAGAAGCAAAACGAGATTTGATAAGATCTGTTGATTTACGATAAGTTTCGTATTTGAATTCCTTGGGAGCCATTGTGATATCGAAAGGGGCAAAGCAGTTTTACAAATGAGAATTACCAAAGGTTTCCCGATAGTGTCACAAAACAATAAAATGAGACAATTAACAAAGATAATTTAAAAAACAATGGAGGGATACCGTAATGTAAACAAATCAATGTAAGCGAAAGGGGGGAACAAGTTAAGTTGAGATAAGACAAAATTAGATTACATTAAGTGCCGGTATGTCCACCTAAGCTACCTTAATAGCTAATCTAAGTACCAATGTTATGTAACCCTAAGGCGAGAAAATATTTTAAATGGAGCAATTATTAGTAAAAATAATATAAGAGAGACAGTGATAATTGTTATTAAACAATTAAGTAACCCGTGAGAGATATCCTAAGTTAATCAGGTTGATAAAGAGACACAATGTAGAGAACGGTGAATGAACCTTTTAAAATAAAATTGACAAAATACAATGGAGTGTAGAGAAATAAGTAGCTAATATGTAGGTTAGAGATAAGAAATGTTGCTTTCAATAATTTGGCAAGAGTACACCATAGAATTGACCTACAATCACCAATACTATCGATCAGAGAGTTAATCTAACACTTCTTAACATAATTTACGCTACAACATGAAACAACAATGATATAATTGAAATGAAAAGGAGAGCAAATCAGTTCAAGTTAAATCTTAAATTGACATGAGAACTTAGAATGGCAATTAATTGGTTGCTTATTTAACAAGTAAATTACAATGGAACAAAGCGAAATGTTATTCAATAGCAAATTGAATAGTGAGCAATATATTGCTTTAGAAACAATTACAAGGAACAATTAAATTTCCACTAGCACAAAGTTACATTAATGGAATGGAGAATTATTGTGAGTTAATTAATACTATCAAAGAAAGAGTGGTCAATTAACTAAACCAGATATTGCCCTGTTGTTAACTAAATACATTACTAGTATATTACTAATGTGAGAGAGAGTATGGGTGGACTCGTGTCCGAGTCTCTATTCAGAGATATAAACAGAGTTCCGTTACGGCGAGAGAAATGCAGTATCAAAAACCGGTACAGCTGACTGCAGCGGAGGCCGTGCATTCAAGTATCGATCGGGCCATCAGCTGTTGAGGGGCGGTCGTAAAATTAGACTGCCTACGGACAATTACGTAATAGTTGTTGACGTCAACGATCCAGTTGCGCGAGAGAAGAAACAATGTTACCAGTACAACACGTTCGCAGCGCCACCATACAAGCCGGTAGCGTCGGTACGGCAGATTCAAAATGGCGTAACGACGCCTGTTACAATTAATTAATTACAACACAAATTACTGTAATCTACAGGACTGATTCACAATAATCCGGCCCGGAGGACCAAAAATGTACGGGGCAGAAGTTAAAAATTAATAATCGGAGGACCAAATGAAAATAAAAATAAAACAATGTGCAGAATGGCGGGAAAGTGGGCAGGTAACAAGAGGTGAGAGGAGAATACAACACAAGTGATGGAGTTTTAACAGTACCTTGGAAAACTCGCTGTGTGTAGAGATCCACAGGGGGAAGCAGCAACGACAGGAGTGCTTAGGCGCGACGTAATTGGCGCGTAGCGAACGGGCGTCACCGCTGGCGGCCGCGGTAGAACGACGAATAATCCGCACTGGACACTGTCTTCTCCACTAATACCCTGAAATTACCTCCAAAGGAGTGTGGGAGGAGGATGGTAATGCACATTAAAGAAAAACACTTGAAAACAAAGTCAATACGAAAGGGTCGAGCACAAAGAGTGACCCACGAACTGTAGAGCTACATGGTCTCCGGCCGATGATTCCACTCAGAAATGCCGGGAAGCGGCTCGCTCCAGGGGACGCTATCGCCCTGGTTGGTTAGAGGGGTATCTGCTATTCGCCGAACGGGCAGCAGTCGCAAAGCGGAAGAGCGCCCAGAATACTTCAAGGACAGGACCCTTTAAGATATCAGGGGGTGTGGCGCTGATTGGAACAGCGGACGACTGATTTGGGACCACGCTCCCTCTCTCTCTTATACCTAAATGCGTCTGGGCTAGATTATGCTTATCTATATTAAATTAAATATTGAACAATAAGTGAGTTGTAATCTTTGGAGTTGTGTTAAACACTTTGTTTTTACTCTATATGGTTTTAAACCTACTGAAATCTCATATAAATGTTAAGGCTCAATAGACGATATAAAAGAGTGCGAAGAGATTGAAAAATTGCTGTATTGTAAAATACTAACATCACAAAACATTTTTAATTATATACAATTTTAATACTAATAAAATAATTAAAAGTAAGCTATGGTATTGTACAATTTTAATGTAAAGTGAAAGATCACAACATAGTAAATTGACAGGGAGTTTGTCACTAGACAATTGCTACCCAGGGAAAGGACGAGAGAAGATAAAACAATTGGCGGGAATGGTTCCCCAGAGGCTCCCCTACAATAAGTTTCGTCAGAAGCCAGACTGTCTGACGTAATATTTTGGGGGCAGAATTCCCCTTAGTGTCGTCTCTCAGTAGATGATAGCCATCCGGGAGGTACAAAAGAAGATAACATAATTGAAAGGCATGGCTTCTCACTTTACGTCAACAAACAATCTACTTTATGTGGGAGACGTTCTGGGAGTTTAGGATCCCTCAATCCTATTATTTAAAGGATTATCAGCAAACAGTAACAGCCTGGGTAATGTGCTCCCCAGGGACCAATGTCACACGTCGATATGTTGTTTTGGGTTTCTCATAGTCATACTCATAAGAATAAATGAATCAGGTTGAAGTGCTTTGATGGCACAATGTATTTTATAAAGTAATAGGAAAAATATACATACATTTTTATCATCTTTCTGTTTATATTCATAACATGAAATATGAAAAATTTGTAATATTTCAGAATTTATATCAGTAGTTTTTAATTTTCAATAGAGTCCTACATTTCAAAATCTAAGAATCAAACACGTATCACTAGATAATCAATCATTATCGAAAGGAAATTTAAACGTAAAATAATAATTGTTCTTAAAACACTGAAGTACGAAATGTACGCTATATAAACAAATCAGGATAGTAATGAATTAAAGTTTCATTTAATACATTCACGCAATATAAGATATTTTGAAGATATTATTCCTCACCCGTATGTAGAGTAACATCATTGTCATAAAATAAATGGTTGTCTCATAGAGGGTTTTTATAATTCTAACACAAATATAATGTAACACAGTCTTAAAAAGTTTTAAACTAATTACATAGCAATAACACTAATAATATGCTCGCCATCAAAGATTTCGATTGCAGTACTAGAATAGTTTGATACTAAATTGATAATACAACTAAACAGGCATTAATTATTGGCCTATGATTATTAATTTCTATTCCGTTGAGTAAGGGCAGCTCTGGAGAACAGTATTCTTTAATTAAGTTAAGTTAGTCATATATATATATATCCAGGAAGCACCTAGACTAGTTACTCGGAGAGATTATCTTGTAATATAAGCTGTGCAATTAGACAATATTGCTGACCTTAACTGTGACTCGTACGATGTTTCTGTTATGTCTACGTTTCTTATGGGTTATAACCCAATGCGTAACGTTTTGAATACCTAAAAGTATATTCATAGATAATTGTCCTTTAACCACATATTCGTAAACCTCTTATTAATTGCTTTTATTATTTTCTAAAACGTTAAAAAAATTTAATTAAAAAAAACGGACTTTTAAATAATCCTTTTGACTTGCATTTTGCTTAGAGAGTTGTGATTATAAGTATATATTACATATCATATGTATGAATTACTCTTACCTATCATTAAAAAGCGAGAACGCAAGTATTGCTAGATTTTATTTTCTAGAACCTTTTTCAACAAAGGAAGCAGCCAAAAAATTTATATAATTTAATTAAAATAATCCTAATCCTAATAATAGTCTATTATAAATGTAAAAGTGCCTTCTTTTATTTCTTTTAATTTTATGCGTAAACTATTCAACTGATTGTACTGAAACTCCTGAAAAGGAGATTTCACGGTTCATACGGTTTCTGGTATGAATATAAGCCTATTCGTATTTCGATAATCTCTCCGGGTTATGCTTAACTGGTCTTTAAAGTAGTGAATATTTCCATCTTGGTCTTTGAAGTTGAGTAATATTAATTAAAAGAGCCTCTCTAATATAATCAACTGTTTTTGTGAACAATTTGTTTAAATAGTTTTCACCATTATTTTTAATAAGTTTATATATATATATATATATATATATATATATATATATATATATGTGTGTGTGTGTGTGTGTGTGTGTGTGTGTGTGTGTGTGTGTGTGTGTGTGTGTGTGTGTGTAAATTCTCTAACGAGTAATTACTTTTCACGCAGTTTTTTAATTTAATTAAATAGGTAAAAAGTCGTCTAACTTGACAAATGTCTTAAAACGGTAAGAATTTGACTCCGAAGGCTCTCTATGCAGCAGTATGCAAGAACTATGTTAGATTAAAGTTCGCTGAGCTGTACTTTTGAACTAACACACCAATTCCAGCTCTAGATGTTCTAAAATATGTAAAATATTTTTCAGTATAATGGAAAAAATCGTAAATATTGTCATTGTTAACGTACTTTTAACACAGTACATTTATCAGATATTAGGTATTACGGTATTTATTGTACATTGGGCTTCATTGTACACTTTTTACAGATTTATTTGATCCTGGCAACAAGTCAAACTCAACATTGGGGTCGTACATGTAATGTCTCGAACGAGAACTGCTCATACACGTCAAAAAATTATAAATTTGTCATAAAATTTGTTAAAATAAACGTAGAGACCTCTAGTTTGCATTATTGGATTTATTTTTTTTTATTCCCTTTAAAATGAGGTGTCACAAGATAGGGGTTTGTATTTGAAAATGTTTAGTTGCCCCCCTTTACCCCCTTAAGAAAAGGGGGGGGATATTTTCAACAACTTGAAAAATTAAAAAAATATGTTATAATAGGTAGGGTCAAGGTTTCACATAGATATCTCGGGCCGTTTAAATTATATCCAGGTGTGCCAGGACATAAAACTCACTCTGTATATCTCTACAGCATAGATTTTTAAATCTAAAATATAGGTTGTGATTACTTGGATTTAGTATAGTACACATCTGGTACATTCTAATTGAAGGAATGGGTATCATCTTTGGTATACTGCAAATTACATTTACTGCAATATTAATCTATTTTGCATACGTCCAAGTACTAATACATTTTTGGGATTACCAAGGCTAGACTGGGATTACCAAGTAGTCAAATATGCATTGGTTGGAACCCCAACAACTCACTTATTTTAGTATAACCTGTAATTATAAATATTGATTATTTTAACAAATCTCTGGAATAAAATAGACTGGTTACTAGGTTTTAGATTTAATATATCGTGTTCCATATTTACGTATTTATTAGCTGGTAAACATTGATTTAAGGTGAAACCACACATTGTAACATGCATTAATTAAATGTAACAATACTCTAAATATTATTATCGTATTTATTAAAAAAATTCTATTTCAATTATGTTTATTTAATAGTTAGTGTAAGTCATTTCGTTTTACAATCTTATTGCGTGAGAAGGCAGCTGGATAGTCTATACTACGATGGTTGAGTAAAAAGCGACTCTAAGTTAACTGACGGATGAACCTCACACAACATCACTGTTATAAATGGGTTTTTTAAAAGATCATTTACATATAAATTTCATTTAAACTAGTGGTTTATACAAAATTTACAAAATCTATAGAATTATATATGCTCTGTCCCCATACTAAGCGAGTCTATGTTTGTTGTAATTGAAAGTTAAAGTATGTACGCTACATTCCTTCAAATAATTGTACAAATTGTATGTTTATGTGAGGTTCTCAATAAATACCTAAAATTTTCTATCCCTTTGTAGTACATTTGATGTAACAATGTAATACCAACCGCACGGCCTAAGGCTAAGCATTTCCACTAATTAATTTGCTAATTAACTTTGGCTTACAGTGGAATTAGTTAATTGGAACTAATTGGTTACCATTCACATTACAAGTTGCTGAGGAATAATATTCCTCTTTAAATTATGTTATAACTGTAATGTTTCCTTCTTCAGAATCTGATTGAAATAGGTTACCTTTTTGTGTGTTATAAATTTACGGCCTTCCTAGTTGATAAAATTAAAGTTGATAATTCACTTTCATATTCGATGACAAAATACGTATATATATATATATATATATATATATATATACGTATATATATATAAAATACGTATATACATATATATATATATATATATATATATATATATATATATATATATATATAATGTTTAATATGCTCCAAAACGTTTCAAATGTGAGTATTTCATCGTGACTTAATTCTTTTAATAAAACTTCTTTACATCGATCGAGGTTTAAGCATCCATGGTATAAACTCTGAATAAAGTCTAAATAGTAGTTGTTGTTAGGGTAAACCAGACAATTATTGGCACTGCTACAGTAGTTGTCACCCCGTGGGAATTTTCAATTTAATAACATTTAGGTTGGCCAAACTGGTTCCTCTGCTAGGTGACTGTAATACCAGTAGAGTTTGCCATGTGGTTTTAGTAACCTCAGCTTCAAGATTATAAGGTTAAGTGAGCTGCTCTACAATATTATAAGGTATGTAAAAATCTGCTTATTTCTTAATAAATCGTTAAGAATGTTGCTACACAAACTCTGTCTTAGCTAGACCACCACACAATTGTTGTTAATTATTTAAGTTACCCTTCTATGTTGAGGTAATGTAGATCTAATCAGGGTGTTTTCAATGTACATAACCTGAAATTAAAAGAACTATGGGGGTGCCAACTACTGTAAAATGTAAAATGTGCTTTTTTAGTTGTTGGCACTGGGTGCCAACTACTGCAATTTTAACAGATTTAAAACTTAATGAATTTTTTATGTTAGTGTTACCAAAGATATTATGTGAACGTTAAATAACCAATCAAATTCTGATTAGTATAACATTTTACAGTAGTTGGCATGGTGTTTTTGTTATGACCTGGCATGCCAATAACTGTAACAACACAGTACTGGGCACTGGGTCAAGATATAGTTATTGGCATGCCAATTACTGAGCCCTCAGAAGAATCACATTAATTAATTACACTGTTCTTTTAAAGTTAAAAAACACTTATGTTTTACTGAATTAAAAGTAAAACAACCCTGAAAAATGAATTAAATCATATGATTGCTGTATGGTTCATACAGAAACCATATGATTTCATTATTTTCCAGGTTTGTTTAATTTTTAATTCAAGTATACATCTCCAAGCAACATAGCCTATTCCTTTACAATATGCCTAATATCTCGATGTTTTTTCCAGATTTTAAATCTGCCAAGGATGCCAAAAGAGCGGTATAAGCCTGAGGCTCTTCAAGCAGCATTGAATGATGTAAAAAATGGATTGTTATCGAAAAAAGCGGCTTCAAAGAAATATGGAATTCCTCGTGCGACAATCCAGTTCCGATTAAGCTCAAAGTTTACTAGGGCTGAGCGAGGCCCCCCGCCAATATTAAGCAAAGAAGAGGAAGATCTGCTTGAAAAATGGATAATCGATTGCAGTAAAAAAGGATTTCCGAGAAGAAAAGAAGATATTCAGCTGAGTGTGCAGGAATTTTTGGCTCAGAACAATAGACCAAACCCGTTTAAAGAAAGCCTACCTGGTATTGGTTGGTATCAGGCCTTCCTTCGTCGCCACCCTAAAATTACACAACGCACCGCAGAAGCAGTCACGGCAGCTAGTTCTTGTGTAAGTGAAATGTACATTAAGAATTGGTTCAGCAATATTGAGAGTGTTCTCAGCGAAGAAAATGTTTTGGACATGTTAAAAAACCCGGACAGAATATTCAATGGAGACGAAACAAATTTTCAAATGTGCCCGAAAAATTCAAAGGTTTTAGCTCCACTTGGTTCCAAAAATGTATACGAAATAGACAAAGGAAGGCGAAGTCTGCGGTTACTGCTATGTTTACATTTTCAGCGTCTGGTAAAGTTGTTCCACCTATGCTTATCTATCCCTACCAACGGTTGCCATCTGCTATTGTTAATTCTGTCCCAGACGATTGGGGCATCGTCCACAGTGATAATGGCTGGATGAAAGCTGAGCTTTTTTATGAGTATATAGGCAACGTCTTCAACACTTATTTGATAGAAAATAAGGTTACTTTGCCTGTAATCTTATTCGTGGATGGGCATAAGAGTCATTTATAATATCAATTGAGTACCCTGTGCAGTGAGCTACAGATAATTTTAGTAGCTTTGTATCCAAATGCAACACGTATTTTGCAACCTGCAGACGTTGCTGCATTTCGACCAATAAAAGCTGGCTGGCAGCAAGCTTTGATGAAATATAGAAAAAATCATCCTACGGAGGCAGTCACCAGGGAATGCGTTGCACCCCTTTTAAAGGAAGTCGTAGAAGCGATAAAACCCGAAACCCTAAAGAATGGATTTAAAAGCTTGTGGCCTTTATCCATGGAAATCGGATGCCATAGACTTTTCAAAGTGTCTTGGAAAAGAACGTAAAATAGTTGACAAGAGCAGCACACCCAACCAAACCATCACCCTTGAACAGTTTGAAGGAATTGTAGGCGATGAAATCCTTGACAAATTTGTTAACATCGATTCTGAGGTCAACAAAAATACAGAACACCCCCTCTTTTATACACTCGATATGGTGTGGGATGAATTCAAGAGGAGTGAAAGTGAAAATTGTGATCAGACTAATGTAATTATTGATATACCAGCAGAAAATAACGCAAATGCACTTCCATCCACAAGCCATGAAGTCCTAAAAAATGAAAATCCTTTTGGAATGGACCACAGCTATGCAACACCTACTAAGTCAAGGGAAAACCAACAGTGCTACTCAACACCTACACAACCTAACAAACCCCTCTTGAAAATCCACAGTCATCGCAATCCACAATAGCAGAAATACTATTGTGGTCAGAAACGCCAAAAAGGAAAGGAAAAAGGGAGACGGAGAGAGTTCCCTTTGTCATTACATCAAAAAAATGGAAATCCATCTTTGAGGAAAAAAGGGAAAAGAAGGCTGAAGAGGAGAGAAAGAAGTCAGAAAGGAAAAAAAACCCGCGAAGATAATAAAATTAAAAAAGAAAACCAGAAAAGGCATACACAAAACATGACAAAGATGAAGAAATGTGGAACTTCAAAAAACATAGCAAAGCCACCTAAGAAGGAATATAAAACAGTTGCTAATAATGTTGTAAAAGAAGAAAATGGACAGAAATTGGACTTGCTAAAGAGTGTCAACAAACCAAATGTTTTAATGAAAAACTTAGGGAATAAAGTAAAGCTGGGTGGGTTATGCTACACCTGCGGTTCGAACATTAAAGACACATATTTTGAATGTGATCTGTGTGATAAGATTTATCATAAAGAATGTTTGCCAATTGATTTTGAATTTGATGAGTTAGACCCTGTGTTTGTCTGTGCAACTTGTGTTGAATTTAATAACGATATTATTAATAGTGATCTTAACCTATTATAAAATGCCTAAGCAAATACATTAAGGCCCTACCAGTAAACAATTGGGTAGTACAAAATTATTAAGGCCTAAATTATTGTGTTTTTATTTAAATTCAGTGAAAACATTCAAATATGTTGATATGATGAGTTTATTGATGAACTATGAAGTATAATACAAAGTCTACAATTTAACTTTTTAGTCATTGGCATAGTCATAGGTTATGCTTGACTATGACAAGTACTATGAAATGGGTGCCAATAACTGTAAAATTGTTTTTACTTTTTATAAAATTAATTAAAATTAAATCTTTTTTAAATTTTGAAAGTTGTTGTTATTTTGATGATCACAATAGTCTATTGTAATGATTTAATTGGTACCACAGTTAAAAGAAAATGTGATAAACCGATAAAATGTAAACGAATAAAAATTAATCATATTAGCAGCTAAAGGTGCCAACTACTGTATAGTTTACCATGTAACTAAGACGGAAGTACTGGTATGATTTTATTATGTACTGGGCGTGTGGTTGATATTTAATTAAGTTCAAACATTCAAATAAACACTCAATAATTAGTATTGTGAACGTAATGTGTTATTATATAAACTTGTAATTGCTAAGTTTATGTACCCTCCAGTTGATATTGGGATCAATGCTTGACAACTGTGAGATATCATTTTAGCATTTTTAGCAGTTTTTCAGTCGTTTCTGTTTTGATAGAGATATATAACTAAACCATAAACTAATCCATTCACATATATTTTCCTTACTCGATAACTAATTTTAAGATAAATAAGTAATATTATCCATGGAAGGGAGATCTAAACTGTAATATGACTTTATGGTGGCAAGGCATATTAGGCAGTTTTCCACGTCCTTCCTTTCACCATAATCTAAAGATAACCGTAAAAAACATTCAAATACTGTATCTAGATGAAAACCGGAGATTGAGATTATCAGTAAAATGACTTTGTATTTGTTGTTCAATACGTTTTTATGATTGATACTATTTTTCCAGCCCATCAAAATCGATCCTTTTATGACGCATGGAGAAGGCTGCTAAGGTGAGCCAAAAAACATTTCTGGATTTTATTTAGCACTATATTTAGCAAGTAGGCATGTGTATTTTTAGCTTAATATTATGGTAGATACCCTTAATACCCATTACATTTTTAAATAATTTAAAAAAGTTGTGGAAACATACTTAACGCATGAATAACTACATTTAAAAAGTAGTATTTTATTTTGATATATAGTTTAGTTCTTTAAAGTTATAATTAAGTATTTGTTTATTTCAGAGTCTTTAAATTCTAGACTGATGATTTTTAAACAAATGGCACGAGTAAGGAAATTTGCTGGTTGTAATAGCAATCCCTTAGGGACACCGTATTGATTTTCCCTGCGTAATAGAGAAGTAGTAATCAGTATACAATACTCTCTGTATTTCAATTAAAACAACAGCTAGTGCGTCATATTCCGAATACATCTGTCAACAACAGAAGTCAATTACTCCAAACAATCTAAATCTTTCAGAGATTGTGGAACATGTTTAACGCCTGTTTATACCTCTGCCTTGTAGATAACACAATAGCTGAAAAGTTTAACTAACATTAGCATGTTTAGCTAACTTACCTCATATATATCAAGACTATTCAATGTCATTTAAAAACCAGTGTGGCAAATCTTCTGTAATTCTACAGTATAAAAATAATACGAAAAATTTCCTTAAATAATATCATTGTTTCTTAAAAACTCCCCAATTGTTAAATTTTTATGAAATAACGTACATTAAAGCGTAACATTCATTTTACGAAATACAGAAGTATTTTAGAGAGAAAGAAAACTTTACCATGATCGAAAACAATTCATGACTACATAATTGTATTTATAGAGTAATTCTGTCTACAAATAAGTATTGTTAAATATATCAAAGAGTAGGTAATTTTAATTACCGACCTGTGCCGTGAACTTTTTTGTAAAATACAGAACAAGGAAAATAACACCTTCATCGCCGTTCTTTTCCCGGCGAGTAACATAATGAGAAAATTTAATTACTCTTTCATTAAGAGAGAACATTGCAGAGCTGCTTTTTTTTTCACTTTATTCCTCTCATATTATGTTACTTACAAATATTGCAGATAACATTTTAAAGTATTTTTACCTATTATGGTTTATTAGTTTCAAATTAACTTTTATGTTCACAATACATTCGTACTTTTTATTAAATTAACTGCTCACAATTAATATGAATAGTGTGATTACTGTAGGTTATAATATAAATGTTGTATGGAATACTTTACTATTTTGGAAATCACTTGTAGTAATTTTTTTAACATATTTTTTGTAAAATGGACTACTTAGTACATAAGACGCTCTAGACTACAAAAGTTGTGGAGACTTTTATTTTGTATACTTGACAATTTATTGAAGCATTGTTTCTCTTTGCTATTAATGTGCTCTAAAAACGTAAACTTAAATCTTTGAGGTTAAAAAATATAATATTATTTGTGGTGTTTGTGATATTGGTTTATTTTTAGGTAATTTTTTGATGGTGTTTATGAAATGTATAGTATATGAAGCAAGGTTATACTTTTATTCCCTATGGATCAACTTACATGACTAATTGAAATACAGTCGAATACCATTCTTTAACAATACTATCTATAACTTAATATCGCAGTATTTGATTATTTGTGAACTTTTATTTTGGCCCTAAAATCTCATCCCCATGTTTAAATTGCATGAGTTCAGTGTTCTTAAACACCACTATGACTAAAATAAAACATCGTAAATTAAAAACCGAAATACTTATATTACATCAACGTTATTATCCAAAAAGTTGCAACTAAGCTAAACAGGTAACACCATGAAAATATTTTCTCTAGAAACAACGACACTTAATTTTGTACTCAATAAACAAACGATTGTTTAGAAAATATCAGTTTTAATATTATGATTATGGAGATTATAAATCTTGTTTGTTTGTTTTATTTATAGCTTGTCGTCTGTTGATGAATACTTTCATTAGATTTACATGTATCTGTCTATTTGGAAAGTCATTTCTACTTTTTTCCCATTGTAGTGAAATTTTGTATTGTCTTTTTTTTCTAGATTACAGTTGTACGTATATATAATCAATGAACAGGTGTCATTATTGTCGGAAACATTAGAACAGTAAGTTCTTACTACATCTTATTACATAATCTAATTGAATGATAAAGTTATTTTGAATCACGCAAATAAATTACAACCGATTATCGTAAATCAAATAATGAGTGAGACCTTTAAGATTATATAAAAAATTAATGTTTTCTCATATAAAAATAAAATAGTATTCTGAGTGCCGAGTTGTAATTAATCAACAGTTATACATTACAAGCAATATTTAACTGATGCGATTTATATTTTAACAGGAATATTAGCAGTTAAAAAAAGTATTACTCAAGAAAGAATGATTACCAGATGGTGTTCTAATATGTAAAATTACAACAATATTATCTTCCAAAGATGCATACTAACAGTAAATTATAGTCTGTGGAAGTAATTGCATGCATACTAATATAATTAATTCGGGACAAAACTTGCGTCCAGAAGCTCTAGAGTTACTTCTTATGTTGCCTCATCGTTACTTATTATCCTGCTCAAAACATAAATTAAGTAACTATAATAAAATTCAACAGGTATACGAAATATGTGTTTAATCTAAGTAAAGTATAAATGCCTACTACCTATGCAAATAGTCTTGTTATAGTGAAATTCTACATCTAATATATTTTATCCACTTCATGTAAAACAAATTACCTACATTATACTATCAAAAACATTATAAATTGTGATTTAAAATACAAATGACAATATTTTTTAGTAGTAAGAATTATAATTATGTAAACTTTTTAAATCTTTAACTTGTGAAAGCCTTCTTGAAATGAACAAAAACGCTTGGATTGACCTGTATGACCTTCCTCAAAATTCTATCTCTTATCAGGAATTCCCACTACATTCAGGTCAAGATTACTAGTGTTTACATTGATTATGTCTATTATCATAGTTTCTTCCCCTCAAGGTCGCAGATAATAGTTATCGAGCACGCGCCTCAGGCACGCTTCTAATGTACTGTTTACTATTGAAAATTCTAGCGATACTAACAGATCTATAAATATTTATAGCCATGTTATTGGAGGCCTCGGTTTTACGCGGAGATGTAAACCGCATCTGCGTTCGATAGACACTCAAAACATAATACTCTATAGTTATATTGAACTGTATCCAACAGTTCATGTGGCTAGTTGCCGTGTCTTCTATAGTATATCACTTGGATTAAAATAGTCACTGATAGGGGGACCTTTGCAGCCAGCTCAGAAGATTCTTTCTCGTCTGTTGAGGTTGACATCAAGTATCCATTCTCTTAATTGAGACTGTCATATGATTATGTTGTATGTAGCTAAAGCATGTAATAAGAGGGAATTAATTTTTTGTAACTAATCAATAAGAATACACATTAGAGACATTGTAATATTGCTTGATTTGATGCAGAGACCTATAATTCTAAAATTGAAATTGGTTTTGATTGTATTCGTGCAATGTACCATATTTGAAAATAAAGCTTGATTCAATCATCCGTTATGGAGGTAATGAACAGAGGAAAACAAACTGAAAGTACTTTTCCACGTAATGTATGGAAGAATAAACATCAATGGGTTAAAAGTAAACTTGAATTATTTGTAAAAACCAATCAAATATTTTAAGATATTGGCTAGGTAAGTGCAGATTTAAAATCCAAAGAAATATATCTAACTAAAACGAATTTGTTATAATACACCAAGTTCTTTTCTTTCTGTTGTTTAAGAATATTATGTATTGTTTATCCTGAAGAGAGATAAGGGTGAGTGTGGTGCGCTCTGAGTGCTCTTGTTGAACAGCAAAGGCTCTTGTAAGCTAAGTGGTATTCGGTTTTGGATCGAGGTGAAATTAAACCCAGAAGATACTTCATCCTTCGTTTAAGGTAATGCTCCTTCTTTTCATTGTTATTCCTGTTCAACCTATCCTAGTCAACACTTATGTAATAGAACAGATCCAGAATAAAATAATAATTCCGTATAGGTTTTATGGTTGTAAATCTAACATATTAGGATAAACATTAAGTCCCCATTGGATCAAACCACTAATCAAACATTATGAAATTCTGTTATAATAATAATAAGTAAATTATTAATTAAAATATTGCTGTTCATTAGCAATATCATCTATATTGATCAGGTCAAGTTATCTTCTTTAAACTGGTTTATATTAACAAAAATGTTCTTTTCATAAAAAATGAGTAAACGCCCGTAAAAATAATAAGTTATTAATCAAAATAAAAAAGAAATAGTTAATTGCTGTAATAAAGGGGAATATAAATGGGATTATATTACAAAATGATGTACAGTATAAAATATAGAAATAATAGATCAAACGGGTCAAATTTTTATCCAGACGTTCCGTATGATGTCCAACTAATAATTGTTAGGTTTTTTAAAATAATAACTTCAAAAACCGGGTGAATTGTGTGCCTATATGTTGTTACTAAAGTAACATAAACCACAAGCTAAAGTTTTATTGAAGGGTAGTTAAAGTAGTTGTATTGGAAAGAATGAAACTTGTTATTCCCTAAAAATATTTAAAGTAATTAGGAGCTATACTGATGTTGTATGTGTTTTTGATAGGCAAGATGGTTAAGAAAATCTATACACTGTGCATTTTAGTGCTTTTATTTTGATAAACTATGTAATAACTCACTTTGAAAGTAACAATCATGCGTTGTACCATTGTTCCAAAATTTTTTAAACTAGAAGATGATCTGGTCTAAGTCTTACACCTAAATTTAATAAATATTATTCTTTAAATTTTACAATAATATATATATATTGCTAGATAATTGTATTATGATTAACTATTTATTTTGCTCATACTCATACAACATTTTAGAGTCTGCCTTGTATTAGCGCCGATTTTTACCGTAGCCAATGTATTTGGTTGCAATCAAAACAAAATATTGATTGAAACTCTCTGTTTATAAACTTAGACTGAATTTATTTCAACATAGCTTCCCTCTTAAGGCATAATTTAACAAAGCATTAAAGTAAGTATATGTTTTATTTCCTATAGTTGAAAATTTAAGTATGGTTTTACTATTAACATAATCCTCTTGGAAATGAAATTTGTATTTTGATCTAAAATTAATTAAATTTTTGTGATTCAAAAGTTAAGGGAACAAAGAAATCCATAACATGTTTGGGAATTAATTATTTTCATACATGATTCTCAACAATAAATGTTCAAAACTCTCAATTCTTTGCTTTTCATGTAACAATATAAGTAGATAATAATATGGCGGTCCTAGCGCACTTTCGGAGCCGACCGAAAAGCAATGTAAAATACTGTTCAATGTACCATAAAGGAAGCTGAGAAATAACACAGCAAATCTCAATGAAAATTTAACCGAATCTACAGTCGTTCGTCTCCAAAAGCGATCCAGGATCGGTTCATTACTATCTACTCCTGAGGAATGAAAAATTAACCGAATCTGAGCTTCTACTTTCTTGAGCTGTGCTTTGTAAAATGTTGTCAAATCTGCTACGAATAAAGGAAAAATCTTCGAAATCTTAATAAAATTTAATCAATTTAAAACATTTTTACTAAAAACATACTTTAATAAAAAAACTTTTCTACTAAATAGCAAACATGAACTCACCAAGCTCTCTTCAGTTTCTAGCATTTCAAGAAGTTGCCAGGGGGGAAAATTGTAAAGAGTTCAAAGAGTTACCAGAATATTGCAAACTACAATTGATATCAGCATTAAATTTAAAGGACTTGGATTACAAATATATTTCAACACGGATAGCTCTAGCGGACATGTATGAATTAATTTCAAAAGATCTTGGACAAAGGTTAAAAGAAAAACAGCAAACAGAATATTTTAAGCAATTTTGTATGGAGTTTTTTGGGCACTATTATAACTTTATCCACCATAATTTGATCAAAACTATGAAGGATTGGAGCTACAGAAGTGTTTATGAAAGAGGATGTAGGAATTATACAGCATTACTAGAGACTCTTTGTCAATATCAAGATTTATCAATAAAATTCATTAAACAAAACAAAGAATTCTTGCTTTTTTTTCGTTTTTGATGACATTTTGGATGAAATGAAACACATTAATGTTCGTAATATTCCTTGTGATTCTAAAGAAGAAAGAGAAAATCTAATTCTTGAAAAATTCAAGCGTTTACATGGCGGTTGGAGCCCCGAGGAGTTGGAAGTATATTGATCAAGCCACGAAATAAAATCCTTATTCTACAAAATTGATAGTAACACAGTCTTTATCTTTAATAGTCTTCTTTCCAGTAACAACCAAGTGTAATTTATCATGTTTATTCAATTCTTTAATCTTTTTTTCATCCAAAACAGTCAAAAGTCTGTTCGGTAAGTGTACTTTATAATCTTCCAACTCGGCAATTATTGTAAACCCGAATTTATCCTTCATTTTCTCCAAATTCAAAATTTTGTATTTCTTATTTTCTTCCAATTCATTTAACTTCTTATACTCTTTAAACTTACATTCTCCAATATCATTTAACTCCTTCAAGAACTCCATTTAAATAGAAAAAATTCAAAGTCAAAAAGTGCAAAACCATTTCTCGGTCGACCTTTTCTCCTCCCTCTGTCTCTTTCTCTCTCCCTCTCTTTTTATGCCTATGACACGATCACTTCTGCCGTTTATAGGCTAGATCTATATTCAGGCTAGAGAGAGAGAGAAGAGCGAGATACGGATAGAGAAATGGTTCTGGAATACGATCTGAATACTTCTGAACTTGGTGTTTCTCCGCTATGGCCACTCGCATTGAAACAGTTCAGAAGTAAACTTTCTAACCGACCAAACCGAATTCGCGGACATATATACTCAGCAACACAATACAACAGCCCATCGAGAAGTAAAAATTTAAGAAATTAATTTAAAATATAATTTGAAAATTACAAGTAACAAAATGTACGCATATTTAAAATAGGTAAAATTATCTAACATTTTGAAAAAGAAAATGTTATAATAGTAAACGGGAACACAATTTTTATTCTTAAAAGCAAATCTGCATTACCGACATTTTAGTTCCGAAAGATTGCGCTGTGTGTATCAATGACAGTCGAGGTGTGCCACTACAGACCGACCATCACGATAATCGCTTCGCCTGCGTCATATCCGTAGTGATATCACGCCGTGAGAGGCGCAATCGTTGGTTTACAAGCACCATTTAGTTAAATAAATTTTTCTATCTAAATGGAGCGCGAAAAAATATCATGTCCGTTCTGCAAAAAAGAAATTTTAAGAAAAAACTATGATCGCCATTATAATTCTAAAAGTCACGAAAAAAACAAGCAAATTTACGATAATGAACTAAATTATTTAAGACAATGGGCTAGAGAAAATAAAATTGCCGATCACGAAAACATGTTTAATATTGAGAAATTACGTGAATTAAAGAGAAATTTCAAAGTTGAAAAGAAAAATCTCGACCTATTTAATGATGAAAAACTTCATTCAATAGCTGAAAAGTTGGCTATCGGTACTAACGATAAAACCAAGTCTGAAATCATTGAAAACATTGATAAAACTCTTCACGAAAAACCTGAAAATATCATAGATGTTGAAGTTTTATCCTCTGTGAAAGGTCTTTTCAAGCAATACATTTTAACGAATTTGAGCGACAATTTTATGTCAATTTACAAATATCTTTCAATTATGCGCCCAGAAATTAAAGATTTAATAGAAAAATTTCAAGAAAATGTTAAAAATACGAAAGGTTATCTCTCTTTGGAATGTGAATACGAACGAACTTTAGTGAACGGTGAAACGCAAACATGTCCAATGTATTTTACTATCAAAGCAGACGAAATATTTGACTTAAACGACTTTATTACTAAGCAATTTAATAAATTAACACATCGAGAACAAACGAATAATCCAAATAAAGGTTCCGGATGGACATTTAAAAGTTGTAAACAACTAGTTTTGAGCCTTAACAAACACGAAATGATGAACGCAGGATCATATATCGATTTACCACAAGAGATCAAGGTAAAAAAAAGCTTGTGTAAATATCAAAAATAAAGATGACTTCTGTTTTATTTACTCTATCCGATGCGCTATTGAAAAACCTAAAAGAGACTGTGAACGTGTGAAGCAATACGAGAAATTTTTAAATGACGAAATATTTTCAGGTTTTGAGTATCCAATGTCATTTAAAGATGTAAAGTTGTTTGAAAAACGAAGCTACAATTCCAAGTATAAGTATCCAAAAATGTCTATTAATATCTATACTTATGATGAAAAACTACATATTGTTCCGTTGCAAATTTCAGAAATATATGATGCAGAATTAAATATTGATCTACTGTATGTAAAAAATGAAGAAACATCTCATTATGTTTTGATAACAGATTTAAATAAGCTCGTTTTCTCTCAGTTATCTAAGCATGAACACAAAAAATTTCTATGCAGAAGATGTTTAAGCCATTTCTACAAATCTGGAGATTTAACAGATCATTTAGAAATTTGCAAGCAACATGAAGTTTGTAAGCCAATTATGCCGTTTTCAGGTCAAACAACTAAATTTACTAATTATCAAAAGAAGTTTAGCCATCCGTACGTTATTTATATGGATTTTGAGAGCATATTAGAAAAAATTCCGACATGCAAGAACAATCCACAAAGATCGACTACAACCAAGATTCAGAAACACATTCCTTATGGATTTACTCTATATTTAGTGTCGAATGTGACCAATCGCATGTACAAACCTATATGTTATAGAGCAAAAAATGAAGACGATTTGCCTAATGTTCCTGCAAAATTGTTTGAAGAACTTAATAAATTATCGAAATACATAGCTAAAAAGTATAATTCTAAGAATAAAAAACCTATGAAATTGACTGAAGAAGAAGAAATTTCATACCAAAATGCAAACGTTTGTCACATCTGTGAATGGTTTGCTTATGATGTTGGGTCAATTCAGTATGGTTTTACTCCTGATAGTTGGAAAGATAAGAGTTATAATAAAGTAAGAGATCATTGTCATTTAACTGGCAAATTTCGAGGAGCAGCTCATAGAGTTTGCAATGTGAATCTCAAGTTTCCTCAAAATATTCCAGTTTTCTGTCACAATATGAGTAACTACGATACTCATTTGTACATAAAAGAATTGGCGAAACAATATGGAAACGTTGATTTGATTGCAAACACAGACGAAAAATATATAAATTATTCTGTAAATTCTGGATATGGCTATGAGTTTGACAATGATAAACCTAGAAAATTTATAAAGTTCTCTTTCGTAGACACATTTAGATTCATGGCCTCGTCTATTGAAAAGTTAGCTAAAAACCTCAAAAAAGAAGACTTCAAACATACAAATCATTTTATACAAGATGGTCTGAACGCAATTCTAGAAAGACAACCAAATGACGAAGAAGAAATCTTTAAAATTCTATCTGGAAAAGGAATATTTCCCTATGAATTTATCGATAGTATTGAAAAACTTGATTACACAGAAGAGCTGAAAATTGAAGATTTCTATTCACTTTTGACAGATGAGAGCATATCTGAGAAAGATTATCAACATTACTTGAGCGTTTGGAACAAATTAAAAGATAAAAATCTTGGAAATTATTCTGATTTGTACAATATCCAAGATGTACTATTGCTCGCTGATATATTCGAAAACTTCAGAAACATTTGTCTAAATTGTTACAAACTTGATCCGGCACATTATCTAACAGCTCCAAGTCTCGCATGGCACGCTATGTTAAAATTAACGAAAATCGAGCTTCAACTGATACACGATTACGATATGTATTTAATGATTGAAAAAGGTATTCGTGGAGGTATTTCTCAATGTATTAAGCGATATGTGAAAGCAAATAACAAATATTTGAAAGATTTCGATAAGACAAAACCTGAAAACTATTTACTTTATGTCGATGCAAACAACCTTTATGGTTATGGTCTTATGCAAAAACTGCTGTATAGTGATATCAAGTGGATGGATCCAAAAACGTATACAAAAGAAGAGTGGAAAGAAACAATTTTGGAACTCACTGGTGACGAAAACTATGGCTATATTCTTGAAGTCGATCTTGGATATCCAACAAATTTACACGAACATCACAAGGATTTGCCTCTTGCTCCTGAACATTATAAAAATAAGTTGTGCACCACTCTATTAGATAAAACTGAATACGTTGTTCATTCGAGAAATTTGAAATTCTATCTGGAACAAGGAATGGTGTTAAAACATGTGAATAGAGTGATAGCATTCGATCAGAAGCCTTTTATGAAAGATTACATTGATTTTAACTCAAACATGAGAACCAAAGCTACAAGTGACTTTGAGAAGGACTTTTATAAGCTGATGAACAACTCAGTTTTTGGAAAAAGTATGGAAAATGTGCGAAATAGATGTGATATTAGACTAGGAAATGAAGAATTTTCAATGAAACAAGCTAAGAAAACAAATTTCAAGTGCTTTAGTATCTTTGACGACACTGTATAGCGAGTCACATGTTCAAACAAAAGGTTAAATTTAACAAACCGATCTACATAGGATTTTCAGTTCTTGACCTATCAAAATTGTTAATGTATGAGTTTTATTACGATAAATTAAAGAAGTTTGACCCAGATTTGAATCTGTGTTACATGGATACAGACAGTTATTTCCTAGAATTGAAACGAGATCCTTTTAAAATTATTAAAGAAAATATAGATGACTTTGATACAAGTGATTATCCAAAAGATCACGAATGTTTCACTACTAAAAATAAGAAGGTAATAGGGAAATTCAAAGATGAGTTAAATAGCGAAGTTTTAGAAGAATTTTGTGGTTTAAGGTCTAAGATGTACTCATACAAATATCTAGATAAAAACCCAGTTAGGTGTAAAGGGATTAAGAGAAGCGTTGTAAATAAAACAATAAATATCGAAAACTTGAAGAGATGTTTGTTCGAAGATAAAGAAGAATTTAGGGAGATGACAGTAATCAAAAGCTACAAACATGAGTTGTACACCGTTACTATAAACAAGTTAGCACTGAACGCTAAAGATGATAAGAGAATTGTCCTAGAAAATAAGATCGATACAGTACCATACGGCTATGAAGCGAAAGATGATAAGAGAATTGTCCTAGAAAATAAGATTGATACAGTACCGAATGACTATGAAGCGGAATCTAATATATTAGATGAGTTAAATAAACTTGGAAACTTTGACATGTAAATGGAAGATGATTTGATTCACTGCCACAAATGCAAGAAAAAAACGAAAAGTATAGATTCAAAAATCGTTCAAACTCAAAATGGATTGTATAGAATTGCTGCAAAATGTTCAAAATGTAAGACAAACAAGAGTAAGTTTATAAAGAATCCAAATCCAAAACCTGTTAAGCAAGAATTGAAGACTAAAGATGAGATAGAGATTGAAGCTAGAGAAATTCATGCACCAGTACGAAAAAAGTTTAAAAAGAGGAAAATTATAACATTAGGAATTGACGATTTATGGGCAGCAGATTTAGTTATAATGTCTAACTATTCAGATCAAAATGATGGATTCAAGTATATGTTAAATGTTATTGATACTTTCTCAAAATATGCTTGGTCAAGAGCTATCAAAAGAAAAAACGGTAAAGATGTTTCAAAAGCCTTCGAAGATATAGTAAAAGACGCGATAAAGATCAATCACAAACCACCAAATCTACTTCATACAGATAAGGGTTTAGAGTTTAAAAATAAAGAATTTAACGAAGTTTTGAGAAAATACAACATTAAGATTTATCATACTGAAAACGAAGAGAAATCAAGTATTGTAGAGAGATACAACAGAACTCAAAATGAAAGAATGAAGGTTCTTTTTGAGATTAATAAAAACTTTAAATGGATCGATATTCTTCAAGAAATCGTAAAGAAATATAACGATACTGTTTCATAGCACAATCAAAATGAAGCCTAAAGACGTAGATAAAGATGCAGAAAAAGAGTTATTAGAGTCGGTTTTTAAGTATGTTCCACCAGAAATTCACACGAAAACTAAATTTAAAGTCAATGATCATGTAAGAATTGTTAGTAAAAAACAAACATTTTCGAACAAATATAAGAACAATTGGCCAAGAGAAATCTTTGTGATTTATCAAATTAATAACACAGATCCTGTAACTTATAGTATAAAAGATTTAAATAATTTAATTTAAATAAGAAGAAATAACCGGAAAGTTTTATGAATATGAATTGAGAAAGTCAAAGCTATAATTTTTTCTATATAAATGGAGTCTCAAAAGAAATGTACAAAGTGTCAAGAATTTAAGGATTTTGAAGCTTTTTATAAAAATAAGAATAAAAAAGAAGGATTAGGGTCTATGTGTAAGGATTGTCGTAGTAAATATGAGAGAGAATTATACGAAAAAATAGAAAAATTCACTTTAGAAGAGAAAGAATGTTGTATTTGTAAAGAAATTAAGAATATTTCAGAATTTCACAACTGGCATTATAGTAAAGATAAAAAACAAGCTTTTTGTAAGGATTGTGCTAGAAGAAATTTCCGAGAAAGCCAAAGTAACCGACTCATTGCGAATGTGGAAGAACTCTTCAATGGTTACCTAGTTATGCTAAACATTTACAAACCAAATATCATAAGTCGAGAGTTTAACATTTTCAGTGTGTAATAATTTTTTCTATATAAATGGAGTCTCAAAAGAAATGTACAAAGTGTCAAGAATTTTATAAGGAAAAGAATAGAAAAGACTGTTATTGTAAGGAATTATATGATAAAATGGACAAATTAACTTTAGAAGAGAAAAAGTGTTACTTTTGTAAAGAAATTAAAAATATTTCTGAATTTAATAACTGGCAGTATAGTAAAGATAAAAAAGATGCTTTTTGCAAAGATTGTGCTAAAAAAATTTTCAGCGAAAGTTATAAAAACGAAACGCCTTGTGAATATGAAAAAAAAATTCTATATTGGTTACCTAGTTATGCTAAACATTTACAAACAAAATATAATAAATCGAGAGTTTTTAGTAAAATTTAGAAACATTTTCATTGTGTAATTTAGATATTCTATAAATCAGTCGAGATTCTGCCATATTTGTAGTAAAATGATTTCCGTTGTATAAAATATTCAAAGATTCTTTCATTTGGTTGTAGAGATTTATACTATTTGGATCTCCATGTCTTAATAAAATTTCCATTTCTGGGTAATCAATTTCAAGTTCTTTCAATCTTTTCGGTATTTCTCTCTTTTGAGCTCTGATAACGTAATAAGGATATTCCCACATTGTGATTCTTTTTAATTAATACAAAAACATGGTGTTTTTTCTTATCAAAATCTTTACAAACAAGGTCTGGTTTCATTAAGTCAATTTTTACACTTTGTTTTGCGATTATTTCCGTTTTTATTTCATCTTTAATTTGCAAGTGTTTAACTTCGTCCTCTAAATATTTAATCTTGTTTTCAAGTTTGTACTCACAAAATTAACGAATACTTGGCAAAACTTCTTTTGTAACCCACTTTTTAAACAATTTCGATTCTGGCTTATTAGATCTCAAAATTAAAGAATAAAGTCCAGATTCATTAACGAAAATAGTATGTTTTTGAATATTTTCTCGGGGTCTATGGGATAGACTCCTGTAATTTATACATTCAAAAGTTGTTTTATCGTCATTATCGACATTATTTATGATAGCTTGCCTCGTGTTTTCATATTCTAAAATTTCTGCAACATCTTTTGCTTTGAACCAAATTTCGTTATTTTCGTCAACAATCGTAAAAATTTCTGTATTATTGAATTTGAGTTGATTATTTATTAGATCTACAACTGTCTCCATTTAGATAGAAAAGAAATTTAACTAGTAATTTTTATTTTGAGTGTAAAGTCCAGATTCATTGATAAAAACAGTGTTTTTTTGAAAGTTTGAAGGTAAGAACGATTCGGTCCCCCCTTGATTCATCATTCTTTCGACAATCTTAAATATATTGTTGTTTTACTCTCATTATTTAATAAATTTCCCTCAGAGTCTTGTATAGTTAGAACGATTTTTTGAATTCTTTTAATATTTTTTCTAATTGGAATATAATCAATTTCATTCGGTTTTTCACTGATTTTTGATCCATAAGCAACATTTGGGAAAAAAGTGTACAAAATTTCAGATTCTTTGTGTAAATTTTCGGTATGATTTTCAAAACTAGGTTCAACGAGATTACAGTGCACTTCAATTACATCGAACGGTCTAAATTTTGGCGTTTTATTTCCTAAATATACCTGATTTGGCTCAATAGTTTCTTGAACAAACCCTAATAAATCTACAATAATTGCTGAAAACATTATTCTTACTGGTGATTTTATTTGAATTTTATTAGAGAGATAATTTTTTTGCATTTCAAACTTGTTTTCGTCAAAGTTTAAAGATTTATCTGATTGTTTGAATGTTTTCAGATAATTTTTAAGGGAATTTTTTATTTGATCGAAAGTATAATCTCTTTTGTTTAAACCATAATATTTTGTTATGTTCTTCTCACTAAATCCTATACAATAAGGAGAACTTTCACTAATATTTATTACAAAATTGTCAGAATAAAAACCGCTTAAACCGATGAAATAATTTGATTCTTCCTCTAAATGAATAGGATGTTCCAAGTTTAAAAATAATTGAGAGCTTTCTGAAGTCAACTTGAACAGCTTCATTTTCGCTATTTAAATGGAGAAATTTTTAAAGCAAAAAGATCAGATAAAACTTCAAACGTTTGAAGAAAATAAGAAAGATCAACCAATCAGATTGTTAATTGTTGGTTCAAGTGGATGTGGAAAAACAACTTTACTATTGAATTTTATCTACAATAGGTTGATTCCTTATTCCAATTTGTATGTTTTTAGTAAATCTTTAGAACAAGACGCCTATAAAAAATTACAAGAAAGATTTGAAAATATTGAGAAAAACTTAAACAAAAAAATATCACATTTTTATAATGCTTCTGAGGACATAGTTTACTTAAGCGAATGTAAACCAAATTCTTTAATCGTTTTTGATGATTGTATTTTGGAAAATCAGGACGTTATTAAGGAATATTTCGTAATGTCTCGTCACAAAAACATATCTTGTATCTATCTTTCTCAATGCTTTTCAATGGTTGATAAACAAGTTATAAGAAATAATTTGAATATGTTGTGTGTTTTTAAGCAAGACGATCACTATTCGAGAAAGATTTACAACAATTATGTGGGATCTGATATGAGTTTTAACCACTTTAATGAATTATGTAATAAAATTTGGAAAGAAGACTATGGATTTTTAACTATTAATCTAACTTTGAAGCCTAAAAATGGTAAATATTTGAATAAATTTTCTAATATAAACGTGTGATAATCTAGTTGTTTTCATGTTTTTACGTTCACGTTTACGTTTCGTGTTCTCGTTTTTACGTTCCACGTTCACGTTTTACGTTCCACGTTTCGTGTTCTCGTTTCGTGTTCACGTTTTTACGTTCCACGTTCGTGTTTCACGTTCCACGTTCACGTTTTACGTTCCGTGTTCACGTTTCGTGTTCACGTTTCCACGTTCCACGTTTACGTTTCAAAATTTTCCTAAATAAATGGCGAACGTAACTTCAGAAGAAGCAAAAAAACTTGATCAAATAGAAAAGAAATTAATCAAAGAATTTAAAGAACAGATTCGAATTGATGAAAAAGAACAAGAATTTATTCAAAAAATTAATCAACCTGTAACTTCTGCAATTAAAAATGTTGAAGGTAAAATTGAAAATGTTTTAAGCGATAATCAAAATTTGATGAATTTGGTTCCAGTTGTACGACAATTTGCTGATATTTCGATACCAGAATCTGAGTTTGAATTGCCAAAATTACCATCTTCAACACCATTTAGACCTCGAATCATTGAAGACTCTACCATAGTTGAACCAATAAGTCCTGGAACAACGGATATAATAATTGGTGAAATTGGTAAAAAATTTCTTCCTAGAGCAAAGGATGATAAATTTGGTTTGTATTGGGACAGAAAAAAGAAAAGTTTTATGATTGGAAATTTGCCCGTGAATTTTGAGCATAATGATATCATTATTAATGAAAAAACATATGAAGGAACTCAAGGTTTATGGAGATTATTAACAGGCACTGATGTTCCAAAAGACGGTTTATATTCTGAAGAAGACTTGAAAAAGTATACTGAAATTTTATGGAAATCTGATTCAATTTACAAAAATAATGATCCATCAACTAAGAAACCAAAGTCAAGTAAAGGTAAAAAATATCTCAATTTGATTAAAACCAATTTGGGAAAAAAGAATCGAAGGATCAGGTGTGAGAAAATACAGTGATAATAAGATTGAATACATATATATCGACGATTTGACAAAACTCGATGGAATTATTAATTATATTTATGCTCAAGAAAAGGCTGGAAACAACAATTTTTTGAACGAAAAGAAAGCGATTAAAGATTTTATTTCGAACAAACTTGATGAGGTGATTGAAAAACCTGATGGAATTAAATATTTAAAACGAATTTTGCCGGCAATAAGTTCATCTATGATTGAGGGTAGTGGACTTTTGAATGATTTTATCAAAAATTAACTTTTTGAATTACACGTACCAACTTATCAGTATCTGGGGCCTGGCACAAAACTCGAAAAAAGACTAAAAAGAGGAGATCCTGGTATAAATAAATTAGATCAAGCTGCTATGGAACACGATATTTTTTATGCAAAACATAGAGACACAAATTCCAGACATATCGCAGATAAAGTTTTGCAAGATAAGGCAATGGATAGATTTTTATCAAAAGATGCTAGTTTAGGTGAAAGATTTGTTGCGCTTCCAACAGCTGGAGCAATGTTTTTGAAGAGAAAACTAGGAATGGGAATCGAAGAGAACTTGAAATTTTAACTATATAAATGGAGGTGAACGTAAATTTCAGCAAAAATCAGAAAGAAAAAATAAAATCCGCTTTTAAGAAGAAAATACCCGTTAGTATTCAATTTAAAATAGATCAACTAAAAAATGGCGAAGATAAGATATTTTTAACAAATAGACAATACAATAAACTCGAAAAACATAAGAAAAACGATAAAGGTGTCAGAATAGAATTTTCGTATAATCAGTTGAAAGAACTCAAAAATGGTGGACTTTTGAAAGATTTATTAGATTTTGGAGAAAATATTCCAGTTGTTAAAAATGTTGTTCCTTATGTTCGTAAAGCTGCTCCAATCGTTAAAAAAGATGTGATTCCTATTGTTCGAAACATTTTAAATTGGTTAGATAAAGAGTTGGAAGATGTTACAGGATCTGGATTAGATGAAAAAACTTTGAATTACGTGAAATCAAACATTGAAAAAAAAATTTAAACCTTTAACATTCGGAGAATTGGAAGAAATCTGCAAAAATATTAAACATTTTAGAGGAATCTTCATGAGAGATACATTACCTGAAAAAGTTAAGAAATTTGAGTGTGGAATTGTGAATTTAGACTCGATTATGGGAAGTGGAACACATTGGATTTGTTATTATAAAAATGATAAGAATGCATATTATTTTGATTCGTATGGAAGAATTGAGGACAAACCACCTATAGAATTGATTAAATATTTGAAAAAATCAAGCGTCTACTACAATGATTCTCAGATTCAAGACTATAAAGATCCCCCAATTTGTGGCCATTTATGTGTTTTTGTTTTGAATGAACTGAGTAATGGTAAAGATTTTAAAGAAGTTGTTAACAAATTATTGCTTAATAAATATGGATTCACAAAATATTTTTGACGTATTTGGTACACAAATTATTCAAAATGTAGATAATAGTTTCAATTTTGATAGTTTGAGAAATGAGTTTGATAACAAGTTAGAAAATTTATTACAAAACCTTCCAGATTCAGATATGTTTGCTATCGAGATTGAAGATTTTAAAGCAGAATATGATAACAAACTTGCAAATTTCATGAGTTCAAATGAAGTTGCTGATAAAATAAAAACATTGGAAAAAGAAGTTGATGATGGTGTAAAAAAATTATTTACCAATTTAATGTCTCATATCTAAAAAGCTGATAAAATTACTGAAGCGATCAAAGTTGAAAAGAATTATGTTAGTTTGGCTAATAAAAAAAGAATTGTCGGTGTTCGACCTGGTATTGACAAACATGATGTTGTTGTTAAAGAACAAATTTTAAAACCTCTAAAATTATCAGAAAACATCGATATTGTTGATTTACATGATCCGAATGTTAAAAATGCCTTAGATTTTAAAGGAAAAAGAATTAGCAGTGTTAGTAAAGGAATTAATCCATTTGATGTTGTTGTAATGATTCAATTAGAAGATCCTATTAAAATGTTTAATGAACTAAAACAAAATTATGAGAATCATAAACAGCATGTTAAAGATTTTACAACAGAAGTCTATGACAAGTTAGAAGCCAGAAATAGAAGATCAGTAGACGATGTTGGTGAAATTAATGAAAAACTTACTAAATTTAAAGAGTCTTTTGATAAGTTTGGTTTAGATGCTACGAAAACTTTTGAGAATATTGGTCATAAATTTGTTGAATACAATGATTCTTATGCTGTCAAATTTCAAAAATTAGAAGAACAATTAAATTTTCTTACAGAAAATTTTGAATTTTTTAGATTAAACGTTACAAAGAAATTATTTCCTGAAGTAATAGAAGAAGCAGAAGGATCAGATTTTCCCTAAATAAATGACGCTCGTATATTGTGTGAGGTGCAAAGAGAAAACTGCCACAAATGATATAAAATACTATGCAAACATTAACGGAGTTAAAAGAATTTCGGGAACATGTGCTGAATGTAACTCAAAAAAGAGTCAATTTATAAAAACTTGAAATTTTTCCCTCATAAATAGAGATGGCGGGACATTACAGTGCTTTCGATCTTTTTATAATGCAACACGAAAGAGATTTGAAAAAAGAACATTGGGATGACATTTCTCAAAAATATGAATTATCCGAAGATATGATGAGATTATACGTAAACAAATTGAATTGGTATAACATTGCAAAATATCAAACTCTGTCCCCAGAGTTCATTCAAGAAAATATACATTATCAATTAAAAGATCATATGTCTGTTCTTTGCCTCTATCAACACTTGAGTATAAAGTTTTTGGATGAAAATAAAGAGACAGTTGATTGGAATAATATTATAGATAGCGGTTACTATCCTGTGCAGATTTTATTGAAATATGTGGCCGAAATTGCAAAATTTAAGGAAGAGAATCCTGAATATGACGAAGTAGATCATTAAAAATGACTCTAATCTTTTTAATTATTTTACTAAAATTTATATCTTTTCTTATAAAAACGTACATTAATTCGAAGAAAAAATGATACATGATGTTTAAAATTTCTAAATTTTCTCTTATTAAATGGCGGACTACAGAAAATATGCTAGTGATATTGAAAGGGCGGAGTTTAAAAATTTCTATCCAATTAGTAAACAACATTTGAATGAACCGAATAAAAGAACTGAGTTTAATATTGATTTTGGAGATAACTTTTGCTCGTCTAACTTCCAGTTTTATATTTATGGAACTTTAACAAAACAAGATGGTCAAGCATATCTTGGAACTGATAATGTTAGATTAATCGATAATTTTATACCGTTTTTATTTTCTAAGATTGAAGTAAGAAAACACAATAAATTGATAGAAGAAGTCGAAAACTGTGGCCAATTAAGCACAATTAAAGGAACTATTTCGTATTCAAAAAGTGATGTTATTTCTCAAACTTCTAATGGCTTTGAATCAGATTTTAAATTTGGTGTTTTTGAAGCAGCTGGAAATTTATCTCATTTTGGATTAGGATTTTTTGAAAATGTTACTATTCCGATCTATAAAGGAGGATTTTATCTAAGTTTTATAAGAGCAGAAGACGATGATGTGATTCTGAAGACTGCAACTGGAAATGTTATGCCTGTTGATGGAAAAATAACAATTACAGATTTTTTTATTAGAGTTCCAATGATTGATTATTAAACCACGAGTAAAATTAGGTTGATTGATGAAATTACAAAAAGTCAAAACATTATGTTTAATTTTCTAGATTGGCAATGTATTGAACAAAAAGGTATTTCCGGAACAACTTATTCGTTCGATATTACAAACATTTATAGAAATATCTTCAATCCCAAGTTCGTTATTATAGGTTTTCAAACAGATAGACAGAATAATCAAGAAAAAAATCCTTCAAAGTTTGATAGTTTGAATGTAAAAAATATCAGAGTAAAATTGAACGGTTCTTATTATCCAGATGAATTACAAAACTTAAACATTTCAGGAGATCTTTTCAGAATCATGTATCAGATGTATCAAGATTTTAAGAAAGTTTACTGTAATAATAAGGAAATGTATTACAATCCTAAAGAATTTTTAGCGAATAGACCTATTTATGTCATTGATACAACAAAGAGTTTGACAAATATTTCTGGTTCAAAGAACGATATAATTATCAATATGGATTTTCAAAAAGCTGTTACAAACGCGATTTGTTATGTTGTTGTTGTCTCTGAGAAATTTTTAGCCTATGATGTGATTAAGAACGATATTAGAGAAATTCAGTAGTTAATGATGTTCATATTATTCTCTTTCATTCCTTCTAATATTTCAAAAATATACTCTTTCGCCACTGAAAAATCCCGATTTCTCCCGTAATAATCTTTATAATCGTACACATAATATCCTAAATAGTTGTACAATAGAATGAAATTATTTCTATTTATCTCTGTTGTAGAAATGTAAACACAAACATTTGCGCTGAAAAATTTATATCTCGGCAGACTTAGTTCCATAATCTCCATTTATAAAAAAATCTTTTTGTTTAAATGGAAGAGTATAATGCCAACTGTTACAAGTGTTATAATAGAGGAGAAATTATTGATAAAAATATTTAGTTTGTAGAGATTGTAATTTAATTTTGTACGAAAGACCTAAACCTAAGAAATTTCGAAATAAACTAACACATTTGAATAATCTGCTTACAAAATTGCAATATGGAGACAAGAAGCAAACAAAATTTGTTACAGAATTTAGAAAACAGAATAAAAATTTTTACTTATCTCTTGGAACCATTGACAAAATTATTTTCCTTTTCAAAGAATACATTAGGTTTGTAGGTATCGATACACACGTTTATTATGAAAAGATATTACCTGTATTTTTTCATTATCTGGATGTTGAATTTGTCTACGATTTTAAGCCAGAAATCCTCGATGATTTTATAGTACATTTGGAGAAAGTAAATGAAGAACCTCGTCAAACAATGGAGATGTTGGCAATTCCCTCGACTTCTCGAGTGATTGTTAGCAAATTTCATTTTTTCCGTCTTTGAATTTTTTCTATTTAAATGGAGTTCTTGAAGGAGTTTGAAATTTCTCTTTAATTCACGTAATTTCTCAATATTAAACATGTTTTCGTGATCGGCAATTTTATTTTCTCTAGCCCATTGTCTTAAATAATTTAGTTCATTATCGTAAATTTGCTTGTTTTTTTCGTGACTTTTAGAATTATAATGGCGATCATAGTTTTTTTCTTAAAATTTCTATTTTGCAGAACGGACATGATATTTTTTCGCGCTCCATTTAGATAGAAAAATTTATTTAACTAAATGGTGCTTGTAAACCAACGATTGCGCCTCTCACGGCGTGATATCACTACGGATATGACGCAGGCGAAGCGATTATCGTGATGGTCGGTCTGTAGTAGCACACCTCGACTGTCATTGATACACACAGCGCAATCTTTCGGAACTAAAATGTCGGTAATGCAGATTTGCTTTTAAGAATAAAAATTGTGTTCCCGTTTACTATTATAACATTTTCTTTTTCAAAATGTTAGATAATTTTACCTATTTTAAATATGCGTACATTTTGTTACTTGTAATTTTAAAATTATATTTTAAATTAATTTCTTAAATTTTTACTTCTCGATGGGCTGTTGTATTGTGTTGCTGAGTATATATGTCCGCGAATTCGGTTTAGTCGGTTAGGAAGTTTACTTCTGAACTGTTTCAATGCGAGTGGCCATAGCGGAGAAACACCAAGTTCAGAAGTATTCAGATCGTATTCCGGAACCATTTCTCTATCCGTATCTCGCCTTCTCTCTCTCTCTAGCCTGAATATAGATCCTAGCCTATAAACGGCAGAAGTGATCGTGTCATAGGCATAAAAAGAGAGGGAGAGAGAAAGAGACAGAGGGAGGAGAAAAGGTCGACCAAGAAATGGTTTTGCACTTTTTGACTTTGAATTTTTTCTATTTAAATGGAGTTCTTGAAGGAGTTAAATGATATTGGAGAATGTAAGTTTAAAGAGTATAAGAAGTTAAATGAATTGGAAGAAAATAAGAAATACAAAATTTTGAATTTGGAGAAAATGAAGGATAAATTCGGGTTTACAATAATTGCCGAGTTGGAAGATTATAAAGTACACTTACCGAACAGACTTTTGACTGTTTTGGATGAAAAAAAGATTAAAGAATTGAATAAACATGATAAATTACACTTGGTTGTTACTGGAAAGAAGACTATTAAAGATAAAGACTGTGTTACTATCAATTTTGTAGAATAAGGATTTTATTTCGTGGCTTGATCAATATACTTCCAACTCCTCGGGGCTCCAACCGCCATGTAAACGCTTGAATTTTTCAAGAATTAGATTTTCTCTTTCTTCTTTAGAATCACAAGGAATATTACGAACATTAATGTGTTTCATTTCATCCAAAATGTCATCAAAAACGAAAAGCAAGAATTCTTTGTTTTGTTTAATGAATTTTATTGATAAATCTTGATATTGACAAAGAGTCTCTAGTAATGCTGTATAATTCCTACATCCTCTTTCATAAACACTTCTGTAGCTCCAATCCTTCATAATTTTGATCAAATTATGGTGGATAAAGTTATAATAGTGCCCAAAAAACTCCATACAAAATTGCTTAAAATATTCTGTTTGCTGTTTTTCTTTTAACCTTTGTCCAAGATCTTTTGAAATTAATTCATACATGTCCGCTAGAGCTATCCGTGTTGAAATATATTTGGAATCCAAGTCCTTTAAATTTAACGCTGATATCAATTGTAGTTTGCAATATTCTGGTAACTCTTTGAACTCTTTACAATTTTCCCCCCCTGGCAACTTCTTGAAATGCTAGAAACTGAAGAGAGCTTGGTGAGTTCATGTTTGCTATTTAGTAGAAAAGTTTTTTTATTAAAGTATGTTTTTAGTAAAAATGTTTTAAATTGATTAAATTTTATTAAGATTTCGAAGATTTTTCCTTTATTCGTAGCAGATTTGACAACATTTTACAAAGCACAGCTCAAGAAAGTAGAAGCTCAGATTCGGTTAATTTTTCATTCCTCAGGAGTAGATAGTAATGAACCGATCCTGGATCGCTTTTGGAGACGAACGACTGTAGATTCGGTTAATTTTTCATTGAGATTTGCTGTGTTATTTCTCAGCTTCATTTATGGTACATTGAACAGTATTTTACATTGCTTTTCGGTCGGCTCCGAAAGTGCGCTAGGACCGCCATATTATTATCTACTAATATATAGACCATTACCCATAATTAATTTGCTAATTAGCTTTGGAAAGAATAACTTTAATTACTTAGATTTCATAGCCTATTATTCAACTTTCAAGCTGTAAATTGATTTGCAAATTTCTCATAAACTAACTGATATAAGCAACTTCAAGAATTAAAACATAATTATTTTAAGCTACAAAAATAAATACTCTTTTGCTCAAAATATTAATGTTGGAAATCCGATTTCATTTATAATGCACTAAATGCTTATAATATGGCAATTATATGTATTAATATCCATAGTATTTATAAAAAACATGAAATAAGGCACTGTATAGATTACATTTTAGATTAAATAATATTAAATGTTTCTTAATGTCCTTAAAGTTAAAAAGAAAGTTTCATTAGAGAGAATTTTGGGAGAAGATAATTTTGACACAATCAATAGTTAAAACGTTATCCTATATTCGTTAACTTATATGCAGCCAATCTATATACTGAATTTAAAATTTTACTTGGGATAGTACATAAAATGAATTTAAATCGACGAACAGCTTAATTTTAAAATAGAGTCATCATATCCCAAATACCTATTTCTAAAAAGTGGGGAAGACAGTAAAATATTGAAAACAGTCAAAAGCTTTTGAGGCATTGAGATATATATTCAACACGTGTATTCTCCTATTCAAAAAGTAACCAAAGTACGTTAGTCATTTCACTATCACACTAACAACTTCAGCTTACTTGCCACATGATACTATACATTAAGACAATGAGTAATAATATTTTACCAATACTGCTGTGATACATAGCACATAATATGAAACACTCAGTAATAAATTCGTAGTTTCATAGCGCGTAGGATGTTTGAAAAAATAACCAAATTAAATCTAATATTCATTTAGCGAAAACAAGATTTTCCTTAGCGGAAAGACAATAATATAATAAATTAAATGTCTCCTGCATACATTATTGTGTTTATATGGTCAAAATGTCATTGACTCGTACTTATTTAAGTGAATTTTTATTTTATTAATGCAAATATTATGTAATTTTCATAATTACAGCTCTAATTACTCTTTAATTATAACAGAACATTGTAGGACTTCTTTCCTCTAATGTTACTTGCTGATTATTTGGTTAGTAATAACACCGTTTAATTAATAAAAATTGATATAAAGATAGTAAAATAAATTTAACGTAACCAACACTGGTTGTACAAACTTTCGTACTTACATTGTATCTTTGTTTTCCCTCCGTTTTGTTGCCTACTTTATAAAACGCTCCAGAGAAAAGAGATTTTAACGAATTCAATGAGTTTTACATTATATACTCGAAAAGTTATTTAGTTATTTATCCCATTTTGTTTTGGACGTGTTACGAATAAAATTAACATTTCCTGTTGTAATTTAAATATTATATTTTTATGTTTGTAATCACATATTCCACATTACGATTTACATATGTGATGTGCATCAGTAAATAAAGTTATGAACAAGGCCAGTCCAAGGAACTTAATTTCTTAGGCCCGAACTATATGGCTATCTAAAATGATAGTTCTTTTATTCTTTATTCTTAAAACGTATCATCGGGTATTTCGAAGTCCTAGAATGTTTACTTTAGCTATTGTAACGTCTTTGCTGTTTGGAAAGGCAATAGATCCACACTGCATTCATGTTTAAAGTGAAATAAAATTGTCACGAAAGCTGCGTGGGCTGCACAAGCAATGTGTTTGGGTAATCCATCCAAACTCATCCCCGTGTGTAAGTCTTATGAGTTATATAGTATTCGATATTCTACATACAACAATAAACACTAAACAATGATTACACTAAGAGATATACTGTAAAATATTAACTCAAAAAGCTTTATTTAACATTACCATTGTGACCTAACATTTCAAACATTACTCCATGTAATGAATATCATATTCAATTGAACTAATTCGGTATACATGTAACACCATTACGGTAAAACTGACTTTTCGTTTCCGGAAGAAGCGGTGATGAACCATGTAACCATTAAAATAAATGATTGTTTGGAAAAACACGGATGAGTTATTTGTTATGATGGCAGACATTATAAACGATCCTGTTTAATCGTTTTTATCAGAGCTCTGTCGTTGATTGATAAATTCTGTCATCGGCTTAACATACATCCGATTCATACAAAATTGGGAACCAAGTCTAGACCAGTCTATCATTTCCAAAAATTCAAATTATTATTAATATTGGTTCTCTATTATATTTGTATATTAAATACACTAGCAGGCATCTTTGTCCAAAATCTCAATAATAGTTATGTATATATTATTGTATATAACATTTGAATATTACGCGTAAAATAAATTTACAGGCATTGAACTGTTTAATAAAAAATGAATTAAAATAACACCCGTGGTAATTTAATTTAAGATACTCCATATTATGTACATAGTACATATAAAACTGTTTAGTTAATATAATATGTAGAGCAACTCATTTTCCCACATGTTTAAGAAATTTACGGTGGGATATGTACATATTAGATGTTAAGTTGAAAAATATTTATATAGTAAACTAGCAGTTACCCTTTGCTTTGCACGTGATTACGCTCCTGAAAGTAAGCGATAGTCACTGAAAGATATTTTAGTCTCCTATCCACTTTAGATAATTTTAGCCTATTCAAAGAGCAATACTTTTGGTCTCGAAATAGTTTAAAAGAGTTTTTTTTTCTAATTATTAATGATAATAAATAATAATGTAGAATAGAAATTAGACATGTTTTATAGTATGTATTTTTTCAGTTCTCAATTTAAAACAGTTCAAAAACCAAAAGAAAAAAATATATATAAATAAAAAAAAATAAAAATATTGGATCTTATTTCAGTTTTGGCATGTGTAGAGGTTGAAATAAATTATATATCATACACCGTACTAGAGTTTCTCTTGTTTCCACGATTTAAGAATGTATTAAATACCCAGTCTAAGAAGCCTACTTTAGTCAAAAAGTTTTGATCCGTGTAAACTTCTTTGGTCTACGCTATTCCTGGTCCTGTAGTAATATTTGGTTTCTAACCCTGAAAAAAATAAATACGTATATAAGTTTGAAAATTAAATTTTAGTCACGAATTTTCTTCTCATTCTTAGTACTGATCGACAAAATGACACACAACACCTGGAAATTCAAAAAGTGTCTACTATCACAGAAGTAATCTCCTTCTAGACTAAGGTATATAAGCACCGCAAGACAGTTTTACTTACAGTACTGATCAAGAAAGTATTTACCTACATTAGTCTGAAAAGTCTACTATAGTACAAAAGTTCAGTCTTGTTTAAACTACACGGTGATACAATTTTACCATATTTCTGTGTATTTTAAAAGCCTTATAGCTACGTGATATTTTGTAGAATATTTTGAATATGAGTTTTTTGAATTTAGATTTTTACGCTATTGTAAACTAGAGTATGCTTGTATGCTAGAGTATCTTAGTAAACCGCAAGATAAATAAATAATATTACCAGCAATGATAGCGTTTCAGTTTCAATTCGCACATATAGAAATTAAGAATTTGAAAAAGTATCCTTGTAAATCAATTATAGAAACTACAAGTTCGGTTTCAAGTAATGTTTGTAAAAACTTGTATTTAAAGAATATACCTGGAGTGTTGTGAGAAATGTAAAAGATTTTAGTATGCTCGTGATAAAAAAGTAGACTAACAGTGATAGAGGTTTAAATCTTCTTACTATATTATTTCATGCACACTGGTTATTAGGTTTGATATGAAATACCAATGCATTATTTTGATAATGTTGTTTGCAACTGCCTCCTCTTTTAAACCCATAAATAGTTTACTAATGAGCAACAATATAACCTAATACTTTGTTAAACTGTTATAACTGTCATGTGCGATTACTAATTATTAATTATAATTGGGGTAATGCCCTATCCAATATTAAGAACTATTTAACGAGTAATGAGGTATTAACGTTCAAATAAAGCAAATAAACGCCTTAACAAATGTACGCGAGCAGAGCAAAGCCTCACGAGCGGCTCGACATGGCATGCGATTGGTTGTAATACCTTTGTGAACGCGAAGGATTTAGCAACAGGTGACGAGAAGGTTTATTTTGTGAAACAGATTAGGTCTTCTTATTACAACGTCTGTTAATTAATATTTCATGTACAGGTTGTGTATACTTAGGTACACATTCTTATTAAAAGTACGTAAATATATCATTACATACTTAAATGCTTAGTTAATATTTACATAAAGGATACGATACATTGAATTAATACATTGTATATATATATATATATATATATATTTATTTATTTATTTATTTACTCATTGCACATCTAATATATTAAATACCTATATGAAAAAGCACACAAATTTAATGAGTTAACCTTTTTAGGCAATACCGTAGTTGAATTCTGTCTTGTCTACGTAGAAATGATTATTGATGCAAAATAATGTTAATCTATAGCTTAGTTTGTATTTGAAATATCCCTTGAAAAGACAGGCTTTACTTACAAAGAGTAAAATCCCATGGGGGAAATTTGCCACACAAAGATTTGTTAGTGTCCTGAAACAAGGCTTTTAAATTGCCTTGACCAATTGGAAAAGTACCACATATTGGTTTTTAACGTTTCAGGTCTGGAAAATATTTCTTATATACATTCACTTTTATAGTATAATCCATTGAAATCCTGGCAGAGTTCGTTTGTTCCGAGGTTGATTCTCCTCCTTCGTCATCTTTGTAAATGTGTACTTTATAAATTAAATTTAGCAGAAGTATAATCGCTTATTACATGATTTAGATTTGTAATGGCTTTGGCTGCTAAATTAATGAGCAATTAATGGTTATTTTCTTCTTGTCTGGCTCTCTCTGATAGATTGGAGGTTGATATGCTGCAAATCCTACACAATAAATTTTTCTAACTTTTCAACGCATCAAAAACATGCATTCAACTGTGTAAAGCCCATACCGATATGTTACTACAACAGCTATCAATTAACTAAGTAGTGATTGGTTTCACACCTCAACACAAGGTATTCAGTATTCGATACTCAGTGAAAGGTCCAATTTTATTAATTTACCTGGAGAGTGTACTATAATTCCCTTATAACTTACATTGGGATTATATTAACTTGGTTCACACATTGCATAATAACAATAACTCACAAAAAAATTAAGTAGGCATCAGAAATCAACACGTGCAGTGCTAGGCCACTTGTCATTTAAACGATAATACAGCTTTCTTTAAAACTGCAAATATAAATCTTCATTGTATCCTTTCAAAAAAAAAGTTTTTGATGATATAGACTGTTGTTACTGATTTTCATTACAAACGCAGTTGAACTCATAGCCATTTGCATTTAGGATATCAGTGACGTACGTATGTTGATTCGAATGAATGCAGTAGTGATAGCGAAGCATGGAGACACAAATCTAAAAGGATGGGTCTCTTTGATTATCATTTCATTTAATAAATTCAGCAATATCATACATTTCTTGTGCACTATCACTTTGTGCAGTACAACATGGCATCAGAGTATAGAATATGTTTATGTAGACCTGTACTTCTCTAGAGTGCCTATATGAATGTAAATAATAGGCAGCGTCTTTGGAGACGTGCGGGGACACTTGGCTCACCTGCCTGTATCGAGTGAGGTAATTCATTCAGTATCATTTGCTGGAGCTACAATAAAAAAGAGTAAAAATATTCCGTTATGAATTAAAACACTTTCAAGCTTCGAGTCTTGTACTCGTAGTGAAATGTATTTCACAATCATCGTATCAAGACGATAAAACACTCATAAATAAAAAAACAAAACTGCTGATTCGTTTAAGCTTACAAACTACAGATAAAAACGTTATGAAAGTACTAGTAATTAATATAAAATAGATGGTTTTGTTTTACAGTTAACACTGCAGACAGTAACGTTTAATAACAAATTATTTTGGTTTAATTACTTTGTAGGCAATACGTTAGCTTATAATTTCAGTTGGGTTCCACGCATAAAGTCGATTATTGTAACGCAATTACAGCGATTAAAACTATACCGTTGTTTAAATAAGTTAAATTATATAATTTATTGAAATGGTATTACATGAGGTGGTATACGTAATAGCTTTCTTAAATTGTATATTATAAATGGCTGTTAAAAGTTAATTCACTAATTAATTAGTGTGCTTTACGAAATTCTTCTTTAAAAGACGAAATCAATTATATTGTACTTCTTACGGTATGTTCAATACCAACCAAGTATTGTAAAATCTGTAAAGAGTGAATGAGGTTACATTAGAGAGATTACATAGAAATCACTGTCTCATAAAATCAAGAAAACATAATACTGACTTTGCCAAGTCCTATGGAATAAACAGACTATATATTAAAAAGGATATCTTCTAAATTTAGTTTTTCATTTAATCGTAATTATAAACAAGTTTGACAAGTAGTGAAAATCAAATGGATGAATTTTTACAGAAAATTTTTGAACTTAAAATAGGTACGTTTTCGTAAACCATATATGTAACATTAAAATACGAGTATATTTTGTGGATGTAATTGAATGCACACCAATCTAAATACTTCGGAACACAACTTGCGTCGAGTCGCTTCAGAACTACTTCTTATGATCTGGCAGCGCTACTTCTTATCCTGCACAGAACCAGAACTAAATTACTAACAGAAACAGTAAATTCAGTTTATTGTTCCCTTATATTTTTGTAATCCTAAAAAAATATTTTATGATCAGTAGGAATGATAAAATATCCTACTGATTTCCTTCTCGTGTGTATTATTATCACTATATTTGTATTATATGTAAATGAGATAAATAAATGAAAATGAAACGAAATGAAATGAAATGAAGTTCTCCTCTCCTTACTTTTGGATGATATTTTAAATACATTACATGTACATAATTACCAAACAAACTACCTTAGTTGAATTACGTAAATTAACAAACTCTACAATAATAATATCTCTATTGATATTATTATTATTGAGTAGTCTTCAATCACCTCAATCAACTCAATTCCTCCATGCTCTGTGGGTGAAGCTTACAACAATCCCATTTGTAATTTTGAGGTACTCATCTAATATAAATTTACACTATTTATTACTATATTGAGGATAAAGGAAGATACTTGTGCAAGTACCTAAATATCAGGTCTTCTGAAGTGAATAGATTAGTTTAGTCAAAATCCCATAAATCCTCAGAAAATAAAAGAGATAAATCAGTTAGTTAATATAATGTTATGATAGTAGACGACCAGTACTGTAGATCACATACATTTTACATGTGAAGACGGGACCTCCTTATTCTTATTCTTTCTCTTCTGAGAATTGATTATGCGGCGATTGTCATTACGTATTCTCCCACATGAGATCGTCCCTGATTGGCTATTTAATGCAAAAGCATGCAATGAGTGAGAAAGTTTTGAAATAAAATAATAGTATTCACACATAATGATAATCGTTGTGATTTGGCTAGAAATCAGTTCTTTTAATTCTGCTTATATGAAAAGGAACATTAGTGTAATGTATTTGGTGTTGATCTAATACTGTTCAATAACTAGGCTACGTTGATGAACATAGGAAAAAACCACCGAGGGTATTTGTTATGAATTGTATGTAAAAGAATGAACATTAATGGCTAATAGGTTCGACTTTAATTATTCATAAATACTAACAATATCTAGAATGAATTGGTTGGGGAGAGAAAACAGCTTTAAAATGTAAAAAAATTCAATTGAACAGGATTTTGTTTTGTACCATCCAGTATACTGCGCTGCTGAGTGCTCTTGTTGAAAATTAAAGACTCTTATATGATAAGTAGTATTTGGTTATGTGTTGTGAGCCGGTTCAATACCTATATCTCCCCGGCTCATGTGTGTTTTATATAGTGTATGTGTGTGTGGTTTATTGGCTGCAGAGGCCACTGACCATTTGAAGGCGTTTGGCCTTTCCGGTAGAGTGGCAAAGACTCCGAGCCGTGGTGTACAAGTTAGGAGGAGCTCCAGTTTAATATATTTTTGTTTAACTAAGTGTTTTATTTAGTTTTGCTGAGCTGTTCTCCTTCTAACATGTGCGGCTAAGTTTACGGCCCCTCACTGATGAGGTCCAGGAGATGAATTGATTTTCTGCTGTCATCTCTCCATCATGCGTGGTCGCAGAGAACCTTCGATTTTGCGCTCTGCTGAAGGACGGCCACCATGATGGACATTTCTACTAGTCAACATCTTTGATACCCTGCTCATATTCTTTAATTATTTGTTATTGTTATTGTTGCCATTTATATAGTTTATATTTTGTTATTTAATTTTAAGTTAGTTTTAGATATTATTTAGTTATTTCTTGGATTTCATTAGGAGCCCGCCCTTAGCCGAAGGATACCGGGTGGAATTGGCATTTCTTGTTTCAAATTATGGCGTTTCTAATTTTTGTATGCAGGTGCACCTGATAAGGATTGTTTGAGGAATATACTACTGCAGGCACTTTTTATTTTTTTTATTTATAGTTATATATATATATATATATATTTATTTTTGACTGGATAGGCCTATGCGGTGTCTTAGTAAATGAACCTGAGTATACTGACCACGGTGTTCTTTTTTACCTAGTTTGTTTTGATCCGGCATCCCGTTCGCCTCCATGGGCGCGCGCTTCCCTGATGGTTTGCTGTGGGTGTGCGAGCGGCGATGTACGGTTTCAGTTGATGTGAAATCAAACGCAGATCAATCCTCCTTTTTAAGTAATACTTCTACTCATTGCTACTCATGTTCAGTCTATCTTATTGAAAGCTTTCGTGATTGATTTCATTCCTGTAAGGAAAAATAGATTAGGAACATATATTATAATAAAAATAGTTCTATAATTTTTAAACCAGTACAGTATCCACTGTAACATCTTGTTAATTTTAATCTAGAACTATGAATAATTAGTTGTACCATTGGTTGTATCAAATTTTTATACATTGTTAGTACCAAATATATGAATTTCTTTATACATAACTTGGTTTATTATGTGAAATCGCATTGTATTATTGTTGGAGTAATAACTCTATTTACAGTAAGGACACACATTTTTAAATTACCCGAAATCTCTTTAAGAAAAATCTAAGCTCGATTAACTTTTTATGGTGCTTCTCGTATGTATGAATGATTGTATTTAATATAAAATTAAAGTTGCATCACGCAGTTGCTAAGACAACCGTCCCTATGAAACCTTTGTGTTATAACATTTTATGATTCTGGAAACAGCGAAAGTCAGTTACTAACTTCCTCATGAACCTAACCGTATAGTAACGAATGCCGATCTAGCCATTATAACTCTACACAACCACAGATGCAGATAATGTTGTTGGTGAATAGTGTTCATTCCCAACCTCATCATGTGGATGGAAGATAGAGTCAAACACGGATGTATTCGGTATATTATCGAAAGGGCTTAAAGCTAGTGACATACAAATCTCGAATTATACTAATCCCGTCATGGCGTTGACAAGATTAAATTAAAGCCCAGATTATCCTGTATATTCCTGTCCCGGTGAAATACATTGATGTTTCAATTTAGCGGAATATTACAGACAATTTTATCTCAACTGTGAGATAACGTTGCAGACCATGCAAGTATTTTATATATGACAAATTATCTCGTACTTTAGAAGTGAGTTGAATGATGTATTTGTTCAGTGGATATGTTGATTTATACAATAATTTATGACACACAACTTCAAAAAGGCCGACCTAGCAGGCCGTTTCTATTCCTTTCTATCCTAGGTGGTGAGAATATCCCATTGTTATCAAATTCGTTGAGACTCATTCCTGCAACGAGAAACGTGATAGAGTTACAAGGTCGACATTCCTTACAATCTCCAATCACAGATAGAAGCATGGTAAGTATTTATTGTTTAGGTTTATAGAAATACATTTGTAATATACGGTTTTCGCTTACATTTTGGAAAGTTATATTGACGAAATGCGTTTTTTTGTCGGAAATGGTATTATATATCGTACCTTAAGAATATTAAATTTCGAATGCCGAAGCCAGTGGTACTGAATTGAATAGCAAAAGTGATGCTTGCATATAATGGTTAATTATTGAGCCCTGCAAAATATGCTGGCTAAAACATAGCGTATCACCTTGAGCCTATCAAAATACGCTTTTGGAAATACTGTTTTTAACTCGAAAAATTCGTGTCTCCTTGAGCAAAATATTAAAGTTGTTAGTTTTATGTAAAAAATATACTTGGGCTATATTTAATGCAATTGCATATTAAATGGGAGAACTTATATGAAAGTCATTTGAGTCTATTATACTTTTTTTAAACTCAATAATATGATTATATTAGGCAATTCTGTTACTAGTTTGCTAAAGTACTCTTACTTGTCTTTTTTCAGAGTAAGGGAAATGTAATATATTGAATACTAGTTAAACAGTTTAGTATACAATAGTTGGATGTAAGAGGAAAACATGTATTTGAACTCGACATTAGCTAAATTATCAGATGAAACTTTATGTGAATGCAAGACTTAACTCGTATTTCATCTTAAGAGCTGTATGCTTTTTATGGTACGTTTATGTACTTATTATCTTAGTATTAGTAGCTGTTGTGAATTTTTTATATAAAATAAGATCCTTTCATTAAATATATGTTGAACTTTTTTTGAGCGCATATAACTTGTACGCACATTTGTTAACAATTGCTTGATAATCGTATAACCTGACAAATGCATCTGTACCCCGTTTAATTAAGTGACAGTTTTTAAATAACAGATATAACAGGATTGAATTCATTAAACTAAATGAATCATGAATCGCACAAATAGAATAAAATTAATTAACTACGAGTACATTGATATCAGTTTGAATGCGATAAACATTATCAACTGAATAACAGTAATCGAATGCATCTAATAGTGTTTTATTTACTAAGCTTAATATTGGAAATAAATTATATGCATATTTAAACTGTAAATAGCTTTTACATTTTTATCAAAGCTGATATTTAGTTTTAATAGTAACTAATTATTTTTATTGTTTGGTCAAATGTTCTACTAACTGTGTAAGAAGTTCCTTGTCATTAATAAAAATAGTGTTATATCTGCATGTCTATGTCTATTAAACGAGTCTTCGTTTTAAAAATATTCAGACCTAATTTTAACATTAAATAGAATAATAGAATAGTTTGAATACAGTTCAGTTTGGCCATTTTTAAACAGTGAATCTTGAAATACAAAATAATCGATCTTGTTCTACAAAATAGTAAAAGAGCCAACTAACTATTATTTAAATTCTGTTCCATGTCTTAAACACATGGATAAATTTGAAACATCATAAATAATATCTATCATTTTAACAAAAATGTGAAATTTGGCTTTAAGAATATACAGTTTATAAATTACAGTTTTTAATCATGTTTTGAATTTAATATTGAGGATTGAAAAACTAATACCCCGCAACTTTCTATATCTGGTATTAATACATGTAAAATTTCGTTTTCACTCATATTAATGGTATATCAGAACTTAGAATGTATTATAATACTCTAGTTTCAACACTATTAGAAAAAATTTAATTTATTAAATATTAATTCCTCAATAAAAATGCTTGTTTAATTTTGTAGTAGAAAATCAGTAAAAGTAATTAAACAATGTCCATATTCATATTACACTGAGGTTTACTAACAATAAGTTTGAAAACAATATTTGGAATATAAAGTAATTTAAAAATTACTTGTATTTGGAAATATGGAAGACTGTGCAGCAGACTTCTATAGCCAGACATATTTCAAGTCTGTAAAAAGATCCAGGTTATTACCAAGAATACAATTAATAGTTTTGAAAAATAAAATTCCTCTAGGAATACATTTTTTATAATCGCGTAACCTTGGGATTTCGTTAAAACTAACAAAAATTATTCTGTGCCTTACAATGTAATAATCTTAACCCATTTAGGACCGTTGTTCCAAAAATGGAACATTAAAATAATAATTTCCCAAAAATGGGATTTCCCTCAGAGAAGGGAATTGTTCTCTCCTAAAGTGTTGTGTTGGTTATGCTGTAGCTGGTTTTGAAATAGTGGACGCATACATGACTTCCACTTATGATTTCTGTTGTCTGTCTTCTTCCACATGTGATCACTTATTTTCACCATGTCATCAAGTGAAACGTTAAGTATATAACTACATAATTGTTTTGTGTAATTATATGAGATTGGTTTTATTTATGTTTTTTAGAGGCTTTGAAACATTATATGTACTAATTTTAGTAAAATGTTTACTAGTGCCAGTTTTAGGTTATCGTAAACTCTAGCGTTCCAATAATGGAACAGCGGTCACGAGAGGGCACGTGTACATAAAATGTAAAGTTTTCGGTTCTCTTTGTGTTTTTTATAAACATTACACTTTTTTATCTTATCAATATCATGCCTAATTTATCACTAGGTGATATATAAACAAGTAGGCCTAGGCTTCTGCTAGTTTTTCTGTGCATTGTTTTTTTTTTACCAACTAATTTCATTTATTTCCTTACAAGAAATTTATACGTACTGAACTTTTTAGGTATTCCTTGGATGAAATTCTGAACCTTATTGAGTCCGATAGCCACGTGTTGAGCGCCAGAGTGTATATCAACCCACCAACAAACGTAAACGACTCAGATGAGGACAGCGGCGAAGAAGATGAGGTGGACCTAAATCGGCTAACAAGACACCAGCTTCTAGCCGATGCTGAAGCAAGAGTAACTTTGGTGAACGAGAATGAGGTAACCTCTGAATAATTTCCATTAGTGAAGCAGTTATTACAAATCAGGCCATAGCACCCCCTGACAATGCAGCTCGTTCGCCTGTCAACAGTCCTGATTGTATATCGTCTTTGAATCTGAAAAGCCTCCTACAAAAAAAGAAAAAGCCCAAATGAACGCAGATGGGAAAAAAAGGATACTCCTCCATTTTCTGAGAAGGAATGTGAAGTTCCTTTCTGGCTTCACAACAATGAAAAAACACCCGTTGAGTTTATTTGAAATGTGTTCTATGATGACGATGTCATCAAACTTATCTGTGACTGTACAAACCAGTATGCTGCTTCCAAGGGGCTACCATCTGGACATACAATCGAGATATTCGTTGTTTCATAGGAAATTTTATTAGTGTCCGGGTACTGTCAAGTCCCTCGGGTAAAAATGTATTGGGAGATGAAGGATGATGTTTGGAACAAGGGGTATTGCGGAAGCAATGCCAAGAAACAAATTCCTAAACATAATGAGATGTTTACATGTATGCAACAATAATGATCTGGACCCAAATACAAAATTTGCTAAGGTCTCCCCACTTTGGAAGATGCTAAATAAGCGTTGGTTAAAGTATTTTGGCGGGTGATGTAAATCTTAGTGTAGACGAATCCATGATACCTTATTATGGCCGTCACAGTACAAAACAACACATACACGGAGAACCTATTCGGTTTGGGTACAAGGCATGGTGCCTTTGTACCAAGATTTGGTTACCTAGTCCAAGGCAATCTATATGAAGGAGCAAATACAGGGAATAAATACCCAGAAGTAGGTGTGGGAGTGTTCCGTTGTCCTTAACCTTTGTGAAAAACTTTCCTCAGAGACCAGACGGGTACAATTTGTATTTTTTTACGTCCGTGGTTCTTTTAGAAAAAATAGCAGAGGAAGGTCACAATGCCACAGGCACTATCCGTGCCAACCGCGTGGAGAAAGCACCACTTTCAGACGTAAAGAGCATGTTCAAAGATGCCAAGAGGATCTTTTGATCAAATCACTGAAAAAGATTCCAATGTTACTTTGGTGCGGTACAATGATAACAACGTTGTCACCGTGGCGTCAACAGCATGTGGAGTCGAGCCTGTTGGTAAAAGTTCGTCGCTGGAGTGCTGCTGAGAAGAAACATACAAGTGTCAACCAACCATCCTGTGTTGTAATGTACAATCAGTACATGGCGGCGTAGACAGACTCGATGAAAATGTGTCAAAACTGCGAATTGGAATTGGAAAAAGTGGTATTGGCAGTTGCTCATGTTTTCCAATAAATGTATCGATTAACAATGCCTGGATTCTTTTCCGTTGGACAAATACCTACAAGGACAAACGATTGGATCTTCTTTCTTTTACAAGAGAAATCTCAAATCATACCTCAAATCATATTCAACTCGTTTGACATTAGGAATACCACTTCAAAATGTGTCTGCAGTGGACAAACGAGTCACTGAGACAGTTCGGTATGACAAAACAAACCATCTTATTTCAAAAGGAGAAAAACAAACAAGATGTGGACAATGCAAAAAGAATACCACAATGAAATGTGTTAAGTGTAATGTTGCACTGCATTCTAAGTGTTTCGTTCTTATTCCATCAAAAATGAAAGAATTAGAATTTCAGAGAAAAATTAACACAGCATTCGTAATCTGTAAATAATTTTGTACTGATAATGTAAACTTTACACATGTTTTAATACAAAAACTTTATTATACATGCTTTCTGGTTTATTTTAATTATTGTTTCCACATTTCCTTTCAGTAACTCAAGCTCCAAGATAGAAGTAAGCACTTGCTTACTTAACGTACCCCATTCAGGACCCGCTGTTTCCATTTTTGGAACACACAATATTTCAGTAATAACCTGAGTAATAAAACAAATATTGATGAAAAAAACACCTTTATAACATCAAAATAATAAAATAAACCTAATATATTTGAAAATATTACTAAAAATTAATTTGGTCCCAAATGGGTTAAATTTAAAGTAAATTTTGTTTTTTTATTTTCTGTGTAAAACAATCTTTTTGCTCAGTTTTATTACTTTAATTTAAGAAATTAGATCCAATATGATCCGTTGTTGTACTCTTTTTAAAACAACGCCTTAAAACAATAAAAAACTTCATCTTATTAAGAGTCTTACATGTTAATTCGTTATGGCTGGCTTTAAAGGAGGTGGCAAAAAAGTAACCCATTTACGTGAGGATCTGGAAAATGTGGTTTTTTTATATCAACGGCAATATTCTATCATCCTATCTTCCTATGAAAAAAACTTCAAGTTTAGAAAATATATACGTAATATATATAAATCTTGAAAACAGAAACCAATATATCGTACTATATTTCGTTTTTTTAAGAAAGCCTACAATTTATCTCTAGGTCTAATACCCAAAATACTTTCATTCTTAACTACTATATATGTGTTTTTATTATAACAGAAAATAAAAAAGTACTTAATAATATTTTAAATTATTGCGGTTATAAACACAAAACAATTGATTCCTATAATTTCGTAAACACTAAAGAAAATTGCATAAGTTGGGTTAGCTACTTTCACTTGAATACTTAAACAAATCTTACTAATATATAACCATATTATCACAAATAATATAATAGTGCAAAGGAAAAAAGCAAGGCAGATGTTCCAAACACATTGATTCTAACTGATAAAAAGACGGACGGAATTTACATTTAAATTTACCGAAGCAAAATATCAGTTAAATTGATTCAGACAAAAGCAATACTATTTTCTGTAGATCTGTGTAATTAGTACATCACAATGTAAGATGAGACTGGCATTGTTTGTGAACTGGTACAAAGCACAACGTATACGTTGTTCAGGGTGCAGTAAATATATCGACTAACGAATCCGGACATGTGAATACTCTCGACAAGCACTTCTGCTATTTGTATTTAACTTGGAAGGTTACAAATATGTATTGGTTTGTTATTGCATTTTAGTAAAAATAATAAATTGGTTGATACAGAAGGATTTATACCATAATGTATATGATGGTTGAATACTTTTATTTAGCTATCTATCTATACAGCCTGGTTTTTTAATCGGGCTTTTTTCCATTGTGATCTTAAAAACTATAAATTGGGCAACATGATTCAAACAGAAAACCATTTCTTTTTTAAGATATTTAAATACATGTGCACAAAACTTGTTAAAACCTCATGATGATGGTTAATTTCATCTTTTCTTACGAATTTCATGGTATTTTATTATTGTTTCCATTTTAAAATTAAGCTTTATTGAAACTGATTTTATATTTATAAATCTTGCATTGCAATTGTTCACTTACTTAAGATACTTATAAATATTTAAACGGGAAGGTAGTCATTCATGTTTAGAAGAACGTTTATGTTCGTGTTGTGTCAAAATTAAAAATGACGATTTATTCACCTAACAATTCTTACTTACTTTAAACTCCAGGTACTACATGGTTGTGCTTTCCATTTTTCAAGCACACTTACAATAAAAAAAAAACTTATTAAAATTAGGCGTTATAATTACAGTTCAAATTATTCAAACTAGTAAATATTCTTTGTTTGAAGGTTATTTTTGACGATGGAAGGATTGTGAAGGAAACAGGATTTTTCCGGACATTTTGCCATCGTTAAGTGAAACAAGAAAACACTGTAACACTACGTTTCGAGATCTGCAATCTGATCTCTTCTTCAGGTAAAGAACTAACCTAATACATAATTACAAACTAGGTTTAAAATAAACAAATCTTACTAAAGCGTTGTGGCACGCCTGAGTCAGGAATCACAAACTACATGTTGTATTGTCAACTTCACTAACACTAAAGACATGCACTTAATAAAAAAAAAAACTATACAAAACACCAATCATTAAACTAAACTACAGGAATACAGGTCACATAAAGTTCACATAAAGAATTTTTTTCAGATAAATTTAGATCTAAATTAACTCCTCACCACTCCAAAATCCCCACCATATGTATGGCCTTCCCAAAATCCCACAAACCTACCATCCCTCTCCGGCCCCATCATTAGTTCTCGTGATTCACCTTGCAGGGAATTGTCTAAAGTCCTCTTGGACATCTTAACACCATTGGTAGGAAAAACTGACTCTTTCATCAAAAATTCACAGGATTTCGTAGAGAAGTCAAAATCCCTAAAGTTGACTGAAACTGACAAACTGGTAAGTTTTGATGTCGAAAGTCTATTTACAAATGTACCAGTTCCAGAAACTCTCGGAATTATTAAATCAACGTCTCAAAGAAGACCAAACATTAAAGGATAGAACTAAACTTCCCGTGCCAGTAATTATGGAACTGTTAGAACTATGCACTCAATGCAATTATTTTGAGTTAGAGGGTAAAATTTACCGTCAAGATGAGGGGATGGCAATGGGTTCTCCACTGTCTCCTATTTTCGCCAATATCTTTATGGAGGAATTCGAGCGAAAAGCTTTGGCTTCAGCTCAGTTCAAACCGAAGATTTGGTTGGAGGTATGTGGATGATACCTTTGTTATTTTTTCTCATGGAGACATTGAATTAAATAATTTTTTTGAATCACATTAATAGTATTTTCTCCTTCCATCCGCCTCACAATGGAAGTGGAAGTCCAAAACAAGCTTCCCTTTTTGGATGTGTGTGTATTAAGAGATAGGGATGTCCTTAAGACAACTGTTTTTCGAAAGATAACACACACAGGAAAATATTTAAATTATCAATCCAACCATCAAAAATCTGTCAAAGAAGGAGTAGCCTACTCGTTGTTTGATAGAGCAAAGAGCTTGTGCTCAGATAAAGATGGACTAAAAAGAAGAATTTAAGAAAATTGAATCGGATCTCAGAAGCAATGGATACCCTCAATTAGTAATTAATAAGTGCAAACGAACCAGAAGAATCATTCCTGAGTCAGAAAAACAGAATTGTGATAAATTTGCGTTTATGTCAATCCCTTATGTGCCGGGATTATCGGAGAAAATTAGAAGAGTAGGTAGAAAGTACAACATTAGAACCGCGTTTAAAACACACAACACTCTTAGACAAAGTCTCGTAAAAACAAAACCAAAAAATGGCACACAGGATTCCAAAAACTGTGTTTACAGTATAAAATGTAGCTGCAATAGGGAATACATAGGCGAGACAAAAAGACCACTAAACATAAGGATAAAAAGAACACAAAGAAAACACGAGAAAGGGTTTCACAGAAAAGTCAAAAATTGCACACCATTGTTGGTCCGAAGACCATCATATGAATTGGGATGAAGCCCACATAATACATCGGGAACCACATTTCTTCAAAAGGAAATTAATTGAGGCAACATACATTAAATTGGCAGACCAACCAATCAGTCAACCATCAGTCGAGAGATTAGGCCGCTTTGGTTGCCAATTCTAAAAAAATGAACTAAAGAGAATACCAAAAGTATCAAACGGATCGGATATTTGCAATAAAACCAATGCGGAGTCACAATATGGTTTTAAGAAGTTCATCTCGCATGAACCAATAATAACGAAAGGGCCCATTCCTGTTCCCCTTCCCTTGTATTTCCGCCATCTTGTTTTAGCCGGCCGTCACGATTACCATTGGCTACCCCCTCTGGTCAGTCGTAAATGGTCAGTAGACGAGTGAAGACATATTGTGACCTGTATTCCGTAGTTTAGTTTAATGATTGGTGTTTTTGTATAGTTTTTTTTATTAAGTGCATGTCTTTAGTGTTAGTGAAGTTGACATACAACATGTAGGTTGTGATTCCTGACTCAGGCGTGCCACAACGCTTTAGTAAGATTTGTTTATTTTTAACCTAGTTTGTAATTATGTATTAGGTTAGTTCTTTACCTGAAGAAGAGGAGATCAGATTGCAGATCTCGAAACGTAGTGGTTACTGTTTTCTTGTTTCACTTAACGATAGTAAATATATCTTTTTATTGAGATTTAAAATTATTTAAAGTGGTGGAATTTTTCACAAGATTTTTATACATATTTTAAAATGCATTCAAAATTAAGAAAATGTATCTTATGTATTGAAGATCCTATTAGTTGCTAGATTCTGCACTTAATTGTGTCTGCAAGTTCCACTTTTGTTTCACTAACTCGATACAAATGCTAAATAGTGAATTTCCTTTTAATATTCACAGTACAATGTTTTTCTGGAAAAACGTTGCAAATATGCATACAATCGAGACTACCGTGATTTTTGTACTCCACATGAGAGTATTTGAATAATAATCTGACAAACGGTTCAATAAATTATAAAAAAGGGTTTTTGGTTATGAATAATTGTTGCTGAAAGAGGATAAATAATATTTAATATAGAACGAAATAAGGTATTTTGAAATAATTCTTTTTGTTTTGTAAAATAAGTATAGGCTTATTTAATTTAGTTTTATTCACTTATACGTAATTATGCCCTCTTTATTTTTTAATCAAATGTTTGTAAAACTATTTTTGAAGCAGACTCAGTTTTTCTCAACATGGTTGATGTAGTAGATTGAATGGCATCAAATCGAATAAGGAGGAGAGTACAATAGGTAAAACACTAGGAGGGAAGTATGTTTTTGATATTTAATATAAAGGAAACAGTTTATTTCATGAACATATAGTTTTATTAAATTTCCAAATACTTTTTAATCACATATGAAAATAATTATTGCATGTATGATACTATTATTGTATTACTTGTAACTTTAAAACTGAAACATACAAATTAAAAAATAAATTGTTACATAGTTTTTTGCTTAGTTATTTATAAATAGAACCGTTTATTAAAGCACTGGAAAGCTAACTGAATATAATAGATTACGTTTTACTCTCTAAAACAGTATTTTTCCATGATTTGATTTCAACGAGAATTAATCAGCAAACATTTTTGTTCCATCTAAACTTTATAAAATTAGGTCATATTTGGCCTATTTAATTGTGTAGATATTTAAAACCTCTTGAAAAAAATACAAATATAATATATAACATTAAAATACATAATATTTTATGACGTTGTGATATACCGGGCGTCCCACGAATAGTTTAAAACCTTTGATTTTATATTACTTGCCCATTTATGCACTGAACATTTTCAAAACTCTATACGATTCACTAAATAGGTTTTGAAGATTGTCGGTACAAATTTCTGCTCTGTGGGATTTGTTGAAACAAAATGGCGGCATTTTGAAAACTATACTTTAAAAACAGTAGTATTTTTCGTTTTTTTATACAAAAATTTATTAAATTATTAAAAAAAATTAATTTATTCTCCTGTTCTAAGAAAATAAAGAATTTCAATCATAAAATCAGAACATAGCCTATTCAAAAAACCTATATTTACAGTCCACAATTATTCGAACTAAAATTCCATCCATAGCGACACACTAATAACAGCGCCCAAGAAATGAATCGTAAGCTCTTACAATGAAATTCTGCGGTATCCGGAGTAGTTCCTCTTAAATATTTTGTTTCAATTCCTCATAGTTATTGAAGTTACGAGTATAAACTTATACCTTTAAGTAAACTCCATGGAATTAAGTCACACACAGTTAAATCTGGGGATTGGAGTGGCCAATCTAAGAAATCACTTCCACAACAAATCTAACGGCCATGAGTAATCGGCCATAAGGTCATTCAGTAGTCGCTAGACAGGATTTGCGAAATGAGGATTATCTTGTTGGAAGATTGCTTGATCTATTTCTGGAACCGTAAAATGAGGCAAGATATGTTCATTTAAAACCGGTTCATACCTATTCCCAGCCATTGTACTGTCTCAAATGTCGTAAGATATCACCCCATTACAACTGATAGCTGCCCAAACAGTAATTCTTTTTGATTTTAGTAGAGTCTGTTCGAGAATGTGTGGATTACTGGTATTGTGATAATTACAATTATTATGCCTATTTAGTGCACCATTACGGTAGAAATTGGACTTGTCTAAAAAACAATTTAAATATGCCAATAGAATCTATTCATGAAACCCAATTTTTTACTGAAGAACAAAATTTTACTCTCCTGTCCGGATAATCTTCAATAATATTATGGACTAGGTGACTTGTTTAAAATTTTATTTTGTTTTTCTTAATTATTCTATGTACTGAAGACTTTGGAACACCAGTCTCAAGTTCAACCTTTCTTAGTGATTTCGGTTTTATCTGGAGAGCGAAGCACTGATCAGCATACTAGTACTTCTCTTTCCTCATTTCATCCTCTATAGTACGTTTGCACGACACTTCCAATTTCTAACAAAAGATTTTTCCACTTATTTATTGTTGGATTGCTAAGTGGTTCAACTACTGGGTATGCAACCTATAAGTGTTTAATTGCTTCTGTAATGTTGCCAAAAGCCCACGCACAACACTTCACTTTCTGTTCAAAACCAAAAGCAATTTCTCTAACTTCAATACCAGTAAAACTTTAAAGGATTAGGTTAGGTTATGTTTTCATAGCACAAGCAATATTCTTCAATCAAACAGATGTTATCAACAATGAGCTTTACTAAACAGCTTTTTTTTAACTTTACGTCGTGTGGTCGAATTTGGTATAGGCTACTAATGTATTTTCTCCATGTTTGACCTTAACTATAAAGGAAGCACCACTTTTCATGAACGTATAGTTCATTACATTTCCCAGAAAATATAAAATAACACATCAAAATGAACCCATTTTTACAATACCTGTATAAATAACCCAGTTTTTACTTGGTATTTTGCTTAGTTCTTTGGAAATATAGCAGTTAATAAAACCAACTGAAGGTTTTACAGAAAATAATGGACTAAGTTTTAAATGCAAAATAATATTTTTCTATGGTTTTATTTCAATGAGGATTTATCAGCATTACATGTAAACCATATAAAATTGGGTCATATTTGATTATCCAATTATATGTTAGTGTGGATATTTAAACACTTGTGACAGAAAAATACAAAAATAATATATGAAATACTAAAATTTATAAGATATAACGTTATATAAATGTCCCATTGTTACAACGGTATCCGGTTTAGCTCCAGCGAAACAGCACTTAACAATCCGGAAATAGAGAGAGGGTTGTGTGAAAGGGTAGAAAGTAGCGAGTGGTAGCTAAACTTGGGATTTTCTTAACATTCGTTCCACTTTTTCTGTAAAGGAGAATGAATTAATTCGCTTTTATTTTTCATGATATTATAAATTTATTAAACTATTTATATTATTGATCGGATTGTATATTAATAAAACATTTACAAAGAGTTTAAAGTTATAATAATGCAGAGGTAAAACTATTAGAGGTAACCGGACCAAGAATACCAACACAAGGGACTATTGAAACTTTACTTAGGATTATCAACCTAGCTAGACCCTCATAGACTATTTGATTGTGGTTATTGTTGTGCAAATAGCCGTGGAATTGGATGTTGGTTATTCAAACCCTCTACATTCAGTTTCCAAATTAGACTAATACCTTACATTTTATATTATACTTACCATTCAAAACAAAGGTCTTGCATTGAAGCACTGGTTATAAGTAATGAGCTCACAAAAACTTTTATTTAAGTATCGTGTTTTTTAATGTGTGATTTTAGCCAGTTCAATACTTGAACTTGATTTATTGCTACATTGTCAGCAACATCTTTGAAAATTTAAACATGAAGGTTTATTGTTATTGGCAAAATAAAACGAATAGAATTAGACCTCCATGTTCCTACATTGACAACATCTGCGCCTAGCATGTCATAATTATTGTGGTACTAGATAAGTCATAAATTTTACATATAGCATATGAGTCAGCACGGTAATATTATTTATCCTTACAGAGCAACATCCTAGTTAAAACAAATAATTTATTTCTGATTCCAAACCTAAAAAAGTACTAAAAATATTATCGCAACCCTTATACAATTTTTGGCGTTATTCTAAGTCAGCAGCCGTAACCATTTCTTAAAATTCATATAGTTTTGCAAGTCATGGAGATGTTTTAAATTAGTCAAAGGCTTTTTTACATTATATGTACCGTTAATGGTATGAGGAAGTATTTTAAATAAAGATTGTTTTAAAATTTATTATCCTATCCGATCTAACGAATATGTTTTCTTTTTTTGTTCATATACATGATATTGAATTGCAAATAAAAATGAATAGAGCTAAAATTTTAGACTCTGCCGGGGGCCAGAACATCCGACAAGTTGACAGTGTCTAAAGGCAGAGAGTTGTTAAAGGGTGGGACCTAACAGACGTTGGGAGGTCCTAAAAGGTCGAAAACGCCAGGACTTCTAACTAAGGGTAGAATAAAGATGCCAGGACCTGGCAGAGCAGGACCTAGAAGAAGCCGCGACTTGGCACAGGGGAGTTTCTAGAGGCTTCTAAAGGTCATGGTCTGCTGGCTGGAGCAGTCAGAGATTATGAGGCTGGAGTCTCCAATGAGGGAGGGGGGGGCAACCAGGGAGGTGAAACGTTCTAGATTCTGAGAGTTCTATGAGGGCGAGATATGCGGAGGCATAGGCCTGTCAAAATTAGGAACTTGACAATCGACGGGGGTGATGTTCAGCGAACGGTACCTTTTCGGAAGATTTGATAGTTGGGGGAATATCCAGACAATTAAACTTCGTCATATTTACTCAGAAAATGAATATAACAGGTTATGTGAAGATAAAAGTGCCAATAACAATAAACTTTCATGTTTAAATTTTCAAAAAAGTTGCTGACAATGTAGCAATAAATCAAGTTCAAGTATTGAACTGGCTAAAATCACACATTAAAAAACACGATACTTAAATAAAAGTTTTTGTGAGCTCATTACTTATAACCAGTGCTTTAATGCAAGACCTTTGTTTTGAATGGTAAGTATAATATAAAATGTAAGGTATTAGTCTAATTTGGAAACTGAATGTAGAGGGTTGAAATAACCAACATTCAATTCCACGGCTATTTGCACAACAATAACCACAATCAAATAGTCTATGAGGGTCTAGCTAGGTTGATAATCCTAAGTAAAGTTTCAATAGTCCCTTGTGTTGGTATTCTTGGTCCGGTTACCTCTAATAGTTTTACCTCTGCATTATTATAACTTTAAACTCTTTGTAAATGTTTTATTAATATACAATCCGATCAATAATATAAATAGTTTAATAAATTTATAATATCATGAAAAATAAAAGCGAATTAATTCATTCTCCTTTACAGAAAAAGTGGAACGAATGTTAAGAAAATCCCAAGTTTAGCTACCACTCGCTACTTCTACCCTTTCACACAACCCTCTCTCTATTTCCGGATTGTTAAGTGCTGTTTCGCTGGAGCTAAACCGGATACCGTTGTAACAATGGGACATTTATATAACGTTATATCTTATAAATTTTAGTATTTCATATATTATTTTTGTATTTTTTCTGTCACAAGTGTTTAAATATCCACACTAACATGTAATTGGATAATCAAATATGACCCAATTTTATATGGTTTACATGTATTGCTGATAAATCCTCATTGAAATAAAACCATAGAAAAATATTATTTTGCATTTAAAACTTAGTCCATTATTTTTTGTAAAACCTTCAGTTGGTTTTATTAACTGCTATATTTCCAAAGAACTAAGCAAAATACCAAGTAAAACTGGGTTATTTACAGGTATTGTAAAAATGGGTTCATTTTGATGTGTTATTTTATATTTTCTGGGAAATGTAATAAACTATATGTTCATGACAAGTGGTGCTTCCTTTATAGTTAAGGTCAAAAATGGAGAAAATACACTAGTAGACTATACCAAATTCGACCACACGACGTAAAGTATTTGTCAGCAATGTACTAAAATTCATTTCAATATCTAACATAATGTTAAAATTATTGATAAGGTAATATTTCATTCCGAAATTAGACTAAATTATTAGTAAAATAATGATAAAAGATGGATTTACTGAACTGAGATACATGCCCATTCGTTAGTTTCATGTTAAAAGTAAGGCAATTTCAAAAAATGACTTTTTACAAAACATGACAAAACATGACTTTTTAACGAACGCGAAAGAAAGCGGATATCGATAGCTGCACCTGCGGGAAATTAATACCCGGTATCAGCTGTGAGTGAGTACCATTAGTTTAGTATTTAAAGTTTCTTGAAAGTTACGAGTTCAGTCTGTACACACCCAATTGATATTTATACTATACTGTTTTGAATCAACAAGAAGTAAAGGAAAAGTAAACGAATAGTTTTTCCAGTACGCAATTACTGAATGAGTGCTTTAGACCTCTATTGAAGGTCTGAGAGCGGAAATATTTTAAACGTTATATATAAATAATAATTTACACAAACAAGCAACGTATTAGAACCATTGGAGACACGGAAGGACAGCAATGAAAGGCGTCATGTTTGGAATTTGAATTATTCAATATTTGTTTCAATTCTGCGTTATACCTTGATTTTTAATAGCAGTGTTTCCTAACAACTAATTTACCTGATATACTCTCCTTCTTATTCGATTTGATAATAATGAGTTAACTGGGACAAGCGTATTAAGGCTAATGCAAAAACTGAGCCTGCCTTACAAAATGTCACATGTTTAGAAAATTATTGAGCAAAAATTACGTATAGGTGAATGGAACTGAATTCACATGAAAGTAATTATTTCAAATTTATTATTTTTCTATACTAAAGATTATTTATTCTCTTATTGCAACAATTATTCATTGGAAAACTAAATTGTTCATAATAAGTATAATTTTTCACCGATTTTCCACATTTTGTGTATTGGTAAGTTTGCATAAATGTATCTTTTATTCAATCACAGCCATGTATTATTTGGAAATTAAAGTGCATAATTAGCTTTGGTTAAACACAAAAGTACACAAAAGTATAATTTTCTATTGAGACACTAGACGATTAGAAACGCTCTGAACATGATTGTTTACCTTCGTTTTAAATATTTAGACATATATTAAATAAGTCAACATTCTAATGTAAGATTTATAAATATCAAACAGATTCGAATAAAGCTTAATTTTCTAATCGTAGCCTAAACATAATACAGTTTTAGACAAGTTTTGAGAATATGTCTTTAAATGTCTTTCAAGGCAAGGAATGCTTCTATATTTAAATGTTATTGTCAAATTTATATTTTCTCAGATCACAATGGTACTAGGCCATTTATAAACCCCATCCATTATTGGTAGCTAAATAAAAAAACTCGACTATGCTACGTCATACACACTGTGGTATCAATTATTTTGTATTAAATTCAATTTTCTGTATTCAGTAAAATACAAAAACAAACTATTATTTAACCTGTCAAGTTACATACAAATACCAGAAGAGCTTGTCGAGTATTCTCATATCCCGGTTCGTTAGTAAATATATTCACTGCACCGTGAACAACTTATATGTAGTTTGTACCAGTTCACAAACAATGCCAGTCTCATCTACATTGTAATGTAATTACACAGATCTACAATAAATAGTATTGTTTTGTTTCAATCAATATAACTGATATTTTGGTTCTCTGATTTCAAATGTAAAATTCGTATGTCTATATTTATTGGAATCGATGTGTTTTGGAATATATGGACTTGAATTTTTTTCCTTTGCGTTGAATTTTTGATCATATGGTTAAACTAATAATGACATTTGTATAAGTAAGGTAGAGAAGGCAGGTGACCTAAATAATACAACTTTTTTTAATGTTTACGAAAAAATAATAACATTACATTATTAATACATATTCTTTAAGTATACTGATGACAGAAAAATACATATATAGTTTATAAAGAAAGTGTATATTAGTATTACACATAGAGATGCATTTGGGACTTCGTAAAAAAGAAATAATAATAAAGTTGGTTTTGGTTTTCAAGATTGTTGTAAATTTCGTATATATTTTGAAACTTGAGGCTTCTGATTGATATGAAGATGGCATAATAGTACTGCTTTTTGATATTATAAGAAGATCATCATCAACGCTGGATGAAAAGCAAGTGGACATAAAAAAAAAAATTCGTTTAGGTTGGAAACCCAATTTTCGGGATCTTCAGATGAATTGGTACATTTTAATTCCACCTGAAGTAAAGCCAGCCATAACAAAACAACTTTTAAGGCTCTTGATAAGATTAAGTTGGTCATTTTTTACACCAAAATTAAAACAAATAAATACACTTTAAATTTTATTATTATTGAAGTATAATGAACACCAACCGTTTAGGTTGTTTTAAACAAAATCCTTATAAATTATCCGATTATTAAAATATTACATTACAGACATTTATTTATAAAAAGTATTATTTGATATTCATACACACAAGAATATAAAAAGTTTTAATTATTTGTTATTAATACATTCCATTCTTTTCTAAAGTGTAGAGATCAGAATACTTTAATGCATTCTAGGAAGACTTTTTACGTGTGTTCATACCATACCCAGAAAGTTGCTATAGTTTTTATTGAGTTTTTCAAATATTACTAAGCTCATTAATGGATAAAAAATAAACAAAGAGATATCGTAGTTTTCAGTAAGTATTTACTTACTGAAAACTACGATATCTCTTTGTTTATTTTTTGAAAAAGGTTACCTATTTAGGTAACCTTTTTCAAAACAAGCCATGATCAAATACGAGTACATCAATACCAAATGCAAAAGGTGTTAAAATTAACTGCTATTAATTTTAAAATGTAACATCTAAAACTATGGATGCTTATATTTTTGCCAAATAGTTAGTAAAAAGTAGTAGTTAAAAGTTACAAATGTATCCATTTATTCAAGTCTTACTGTCAATACTGCAGAAAATACAAGTGGATTTGTTTTTATTCTATAGAACTAGATTGGTTCTTTTTAATATAAAGATTCGATTTAATATTTTAAATAATTCCGAAACGGACAGTAAATTAAAAAAACTGTAATTATTTAATGAAAAAGTTCGGTCTGTATATTAGACAATATAACTCTATGCATACATCTAACTAATTTTATTAACGTCACGTAATTTATTGTACGTTTAGCAGAATGTTTAACTGAACTGTAGTTATAAAAATAAGTAGTTATTACTAAACCTAATCGTATGTAGCAGTTATTCAAAAATACAATAAGCTTGTGATTCAATTCCAATATTACGCTTGGATAATAAATACATTGTTTGATGAATTCGATGACTGTTTTACAGAGAAAATAATTACGGCATATAGACTGATATCAATGTAGTTAATTTCTTTTATTCTATTTGAACGATTGATTCATTTAGCTCAATGGATTCAATTCTGTTATATCTGTTATTTAAAAACTGTCAGTGAATTAAACTGGCTGCATGTGCATTTGTCAGGTTATACGATGTAAGCCAAGTGTTAATATTTGTGTAGCCAAAGTAAGTTTCTCATTCAAATTTCAAAATATGATTTTTATATGAATAATTCCCACCAAAAATATTAATAAGACACTAAGTATTAAAAAAGTCAACTCTCTGGCTAGAAAGGACGCATGTGACCCCTAACATTTAATGCGAGTTAAGTCTTCCTTTCATAAAAAGTGTGAGTTGATCATTAGCTAGTGGAGGGTTCAAATCAATAGTTCTACTCTTACATACAAATAAAGCATGCCATTAGTTTTCTATGTTAAATAATATTTAACAGATAAAAACTTTCTCACATTGGTAAAAGGTAAGTAGGAGCATCTCAGCAAAATAATGCCTAAACATTTCACAAACGTAATTGCAATTAAAAGTAAAATATACAATCAAATTAAATAAGAAAATGCAATGCAGAAATTTTATCATATTGCTTTCTTTTAACCAGACCTTAAGTCATAATCCACATCAGAAAGATTCCAAACGCCTATGGCCGACTTAATGACACGAGTTTCGTAATTCTCATTGAATATATAACGCATACATCATTAACTATAACTTCTAACCAAGCTCGAGGTGAAATCATTCGAAGGCATATCACGGAAGATTCATCAATATCACCGGCTTCGTCAATCTAATATTTTTATTCTTAAAGTCGGATATGTAATACACCATTTCCAAACAATAACCGTGTTTCGTCGTTATAGCTACAAATACAAATACTAACCACCATCCTATATGTGAATAAGCCTATCTTTAAAGAATGAGCCACCCTTTTAACTTTGTCATGTTTCTCTTGGCATTAACGAATCTCACTGGTTTTGATAACATTGTGATATTCTCACCACCGTGGAATAAGAAGGAATAGAAACAATCTCCTAAATTGGCCTTTTAAACGTAATGTGGCATGAAGGACTGTATAATTGAACTCCTTCTATCAAAAATATATCTTTTAAATAATTATATAAATCCCATAACGATTTTTATATATAGAATGCACTTGCATTTTCTGCAATTTTACTTCAAAGTTCTGATAATATTGTCAGTAATATTCCGGCTGAATTAGAACATAAATATAGTTTATCAGCGCAGTATAATACGAGGTAATCTGGGATTCAATTTTATCTTGTCTACACCATGAAGAGATTAGAATACATTGGGTTTGGTTACAACCCTATGTCACTAGCTTTAAGCCCGCTTCAATTATATGCCAACTAAATCCGGGTTTGACTCCATCCACATGATGAGATTGGGAATGAACACCCTCAACAAGCAACATTGTCTCACTGGTTGTTGTGCTGAATTTTAATTCGCTTTAGGACTGGCTAGGACATTATCTAATCCTAGAATCCTTCAAAACAATTTTATTCTCTTTTTTAAGCATCTGCTCTTGGCTATAGTGGCTTGTTTTCGGTGACTGTGGCTATTATCCTACCATTATTGGACCTCCCTGGGATTTTAAACCCGTGCTCTCAGTTGACTGTATATACTAATCTACGGAGGAGGAATATAAAGAATTATAACGCAAAAGTTTCACAGAAACGCTTGCTTTAGCAACTACTTGGCGAAAATTCTATTCCATATAGAATAGAAACTATATCATTTATACGAGTAGCAGTTGTGAACATTTTATTGAGCCTAATTCTGTAAATATAAAGAAGAAAATACTACCTCGGGATACAGGGAGTATTAGAGATTGGGACTGTCTTCTACCAAGATCCCAAGTTCCATTTAAAACTTGATTGGATAATAATATATTTCTCTCTTTATCACTTACGGTGTCCCTGTTTTTAAAAATGAAATGGCGTTCAAAATCACAGATAACGTCTAGCTTGTTAATAAGGCACTTTCATTATAGTAGTCAATACAATAACATGTTTGATTTATGATTCCTAGATAATTATTTTATAATGCAGGTGGCTTTCAAACTTTAACTAAATATTCGCTTGGCGGTTGATCTTACAGTTTTATGAATCAAACTTCTATAAGTTTTAAAAATTGTATTCACGATATATTATGTTGGCTTCGTCCGCGTTCGTATGAAAAAGTTGCAGGTCAGTAATATTGAGTGATTTTAGAACTTCCAACAAGCCGTTTTCACCTGTTGTATTTATGATCTTATACTGCTGCGTTTCACAGACGAATGGTATTGTCTCGTCTATTTACTCTCTGCAACAAGATATTTTAATTCTTTATGCTGTGTGTTTGGATTGGTTTTACGAGACTTTATCTAAGAGTGTTTTAACATATTTATCCCTCCCAATTCCAACATACGTGCTTCAGTAAAATTGGTTTATTTACCCCATCAATTATATTGTGTAATCTTTCGGTTTGTGTCTCCCTCATAGCTATTATGTATAATGATTTTTTTTCAGGAACAATTTGTTATTTTGTAATTTCTTAGACTTTAGAGAGTTCCACATTCTCATATGTGGATTCGTGCTTGTTTAATTGTATCTATTAGGGTTCATGACACCTGAATAGAGGCATTATTACCCTCCTCGATGGATTGGTTTTCAATTTTCTACTGTATATCGATGTATAATGCTTGAAATTATCCTTTCATGTCGTTAGTACGTAATAATTGTTAGTAAATATTATTATGAGATACATTAGGTCATTACGTTATTTAGAGTATTTCTGCGCCTTGTCTCACACACTCAGTGTATGAGTAAAATACACAAGAGAGCAGTCCTGGTATTATTACAGCTCCCAGAGCTGAACCCTCTCACAGTTCAGTTACCACGCAATATCTCAGTGTTCCTGCATGTTTCACCGGCTCAGTATACAAATACTGTATACGTGTAACATACATAAAGAGGTTCGTGAATGTTACAGCCTTTCCTGGAGTTGCTGTAGGTTTTCACGCATGAGTTTCTACAAGGGTTCTGTTAAAACCTTGACATATATTAATTACAATTTTGCTAAAATAATTTAGATTGTTTTTATTTTTTAATAGTACATTTATACATTGTTTTACAAAACGTTTTACTTTATATTATTATGTTTTATAATATATTACAAGAGAAACATTTTTTCAATTGATATATGCATTTGTGACTAGCAATACATTACAGATATTTAGAGGCAGAAATTTAATAATTAATTACTTTTCGAAACCGTTGTATATATATATATATATATATATATATATATATATATATATTGTATCATATTTTGACTAAGCAATTGCATTAGAAAAAAGAATATTCAACTTACTAAATGATAAACGATTTTTACAGAATTTCAGCTTAGAAAAGAATGGGTACCTAAAAGTATACCTAACATATATCAATTACGTTTCATAGCAAATACTTAGATTGCAATACTACACTTTAAATAGGTAATACTAACCTCAATTTAGGAAAGAAGGCACTGTTGCTAACCAGAGGTACATACTCATGAAGATGAAATTAAGCTTGAAAATAAAACCAGCTTCCTGCTAGTGGACTGAGATTGCATAAATTTCCCCTAAAGAGGAAAAGACGTATACAAATTTATAAGCTACTATAAACTGTGCAAATCGGTTTATAATACGCTATCCGACCACTAATATTTAAGTTTAAGGTTATTTTTAAGACAGTTTACAGAGTCTGATTTTGTTCCGTCCAGGAACAAACGACACCGTAGTTGGCAAGAAATCCAGTGACATGAACAATGTTGATTATAAAGACGACATGCTTAAATCCTTGTTACGTGGGGGACCCTTATAATAGCTACACAGCTAACAGTACAGATTACTTTTACTAAATATAATTTGAGAATTTTTACACAATACAGAAATATTAATACATTCGGTTCTGTAGTTTCGGAGATCATCAAGTAAGTGAGAGGACAGTTCTGTTATTCTACATGTCTAAGTTAACATAATTTTCTTTTATAATAAAATATTCTATATAAATCGAAGGGGTTTAATTGGTTTTAAAGTGGGTTCTGATTTTTGGTTTCAGTATACCTTTCATGGAAACAAGAAAAGTATAAAACATTTGTAACCAAACATGTGTGCAGCTTAAAAAAAAGGAATAATTTGATCGATCTTGCAATTAAATTCTTTAGGAAAAGACTTATTGAAGATAAGGCTACAGTTGTTTTACAATTTGAATATAGAGGTTTCATCAAAGTTTGTATTTCATTACGTTCATGGACAAAATAAGGGTTCATCAAAACAAGAATGTAGTCCTTATTGAAATAATACAGTAAGTAAGATTTTACATTAAACCCTATTACTTAAATAAGTGGTCTGCAGACCTCGGCATCGAACACTAAAACATAACTGTTTCACTGACTGTATATATTTTGGTGAGTTTGCTCTGTTTCTTATCCGAGTGCAAATCTACATCGAGAACAAAGTTCATGGTTTTGTGCGTTAAAGCTTAAACTCATGACAAACCCCTTAACGAGACTTCTATCTCCTTCCACAACAAAACCATTCATTCCTTAAATAATTATTTTGTAGAGCGTGAATATTAAAACTTTTAATTGATTTTATGTTAATTAAAAACAGCCTTTTTAATTAAGTTTTTAACAACATAAACATTTTAGCACTGAATAATATTTTTTAAATTAATGGAGAATTTAAAAAAGCAACAATAATCGAGGAAGAAATTTAAGAATTTGTAAAAAAACTGTAGAGAACCTGCAAATATCCGTACAGAAATATTATTTATATTCTTAAGGTCGTAATAGTTCTTAGAGAAATGAAAAGCAAAGTGAACTAAACACACGGTGAATCACTTAAACCAAAAAATAATTCGGAGTTTCATATTTCAGACAGCTTTATTGGTCTAAGATTAGAGAAATATATGAGCAGGTCTGCAGGAAGTCACGGATAAAGAGGGTCAAATTTTTTTAGAGAACAGATTATCTATTCAACTAAGTTCTATAATTTATATTCTGTAGATACTTTGACCGTTTTTGTAATGTTTTAGGCCCCTATACTTGTTTTTGACTGCTATGCTGCCGACAAAAAATGAAGCACGTAAAAAATGAAACGAATCAGGCATCAAACAAAAAGAACCAGTGTAAAAGTAATGATTAAATAATTTTTCTCGATCTAAAAGTGTTATAAATGTTTATTAGTTGAGAAATGAACAAAATGAGTATGATATAAATTATTGTGATTAGACGTGATTTGTCACCATACTAATGTGTTTTGCATTCAAAATAACTACTCTGTCAAAAACTACTTTTTCAATTAGTTTTTAACAAAGTAGTTTGAATATCTAATAATTTGCTTCATTCCATTTTATAACTGTTTTATTTAAAACAGCCAGTCTGGTACTTTCATTTATTCCATGGTAATTACTTTTATTTGGATTTGCTACTTTTGTTTCGATCGGATTACAAAGAGTTGCTAATCTGCCATGAGTATGTTTTAATATGTCAAATTGCTTCTATACGACGAGTATACAAATATCAACACAGCTATATATTATTAAAACAAACGTTACTACCATATATTTTTAATTGAGACTGTTTGCCTAATTAACATTAATTTACAATTGGCGTTTTAATAGTATTCGTATTATGGGGATCTTTATGGCTATTCTAATGTTTGATTACAAAGAAATAAAGATTTACAGATTTTTTATTTCCAACTGTATAATTGGCGATAACGCCAATAAGGGTTAGTCAATAAACATGCACAGGTCGTAAACAGGACAGGTAGACAACATGGTCTACTACAGTAGCAGAGTTATTTCTCATATGTATTTGGGTGGTAATAGTTTTTATCAAAGTTTATTGACACTTTTGAGTGCATGAATACTTTTAAGTTTTAATTTGTTTTCATTCAAACGAAATACATACAAAAGTAGAATATATACTATCGCAGATATTAAATAAACAACCAAACAACAAAACTTCAGCGTTTATCTTGTACTGGAGGTAAAACACGTTCTGAACATTTAATATCTTGAGTTTTACAATTGGTTATGAATTATTTGAGACCCAGATGACTATAATGATTATACACGTAGAGCCGGGTCAAAGCTAATGATCCTCCAAGTGTACATTGCGGGAGATGTTCTCGTTAGTGTTATGTATGTTATCAAGCTCGTTAGCTATCCTTGCCTTTACCACTGTGTGGAACAGCACTGTCTACTCGAGTTGATTATATATCAAGTGAAATTTATGGAAGTACTTTTTTATTATTATCTATATCTAATACACGTTACTGTTATAAACATTTTATTTTATCCTATCTTATACAAAGTATTTATGTGGGAAACACTGTTTCAAAGGAAGAGATGAAAGAGAATTTTTGAACTCAGTTAATAATAATGAAATCATTTAATCCAATTATGATTATTTTTATTCACCGTTGAAAAATAGTAGTGTATAATAAAGTTAATAAAAACTTGTGTTTCATCTTATTGCAATAAGTTAAAAAAAGTATGGCTGAGCTATCATAAAGTGTGTTCAAATATGTCTAAGGAAATTTCAATAATAGTACAATCTGTGTGCAATAAACTTTAGCAATTGTTTTATAAATATATTCTTTAAAATTATTCTTACAAACAAGAATACTACATACAACCAAATAATACGTTTCTCACTATTTAGATTTAACAATAAATTATAAAATGTACTACCTTGTATTCAAGCAATTATAAAATTCCTTTAACTGTCAACAAAATATATTCAAAATTTTATATGAACTGTTCTCATTGTAAACAAAGAATTAAATTGCTTAAATTAAAATAGTAATTTGTTATACTTCAACTGCCGATCTTCTTTTCAAACTTAAAAAGTTTAATCACTACAGTTTTTTCTAAAATATGATGGAAACTGGAAAGTCACAGAATAAATACATTTAAAACCAAACCAACATTTAAAAATAAGTTAAATAGATAAGACATTTTTTATCACGTGTAATTGTAGAAATTTGATGAATTTATTTTCTTTTGTTGATTTGTAAGACTTTCGTTACACTCTGTCCGATTTCTTTGATGTTCTGTATATGTTTATTTCACTATATGTTTAGTCTCTGAAAATGATAGCCAATGATATACTTACGACATTTAATTTTGATAATTAACTTCTGCGTCAATGTTATCATCTTTTAATAAAATCACGTAATATATCAAACAATAAAACTAATTTTATGCTTTAGTCTTACACGGTACACAACTAGCCCAGATTCAGTAGTAATGAATGTAATATAGCACAGGAAGCATAGTTACCTTGATTCCTTGACCTCCATTTTGCAACACGTGTCGTGGTTTATATTGTAATTTTATATCTTGGCTCACATGACGATGTGTAAACTTTTTCTTTCCAGTCCAAAAAGGGAACTGCTAACACAGTAAAGTCTTTGACATTTTTGTCACAATTACTAAAAATTATTTTCCAAGACATTTTTAGTAGTTTTTTAATGTCAAGAAATAGAGACTGGTTTTATCAGAACAAACATATTGTTTAGTTGAAAAATGTTAGATTAGACCTAAGCACACAGAATTTAGGTATAATTTATAGATAAAATAACAAGAAATATGTCATTACATTAGGTTGAGACAATAGTGTATTACAAATGGTGTAATGTAATATTCCAGCGGACCGCAAGCCACTTACCGTGAGAGCGCAGATAATCCTCACAATGACATCATTATAACTGTAACTGTGTATCATATACTCCTGTTACATTACTCTAAAGAAAAGTACTGTATTGTAAAATATTCCGTCATGCTGTAGAACTATTCAATAAACAAGGTTTGCTCTTCTAATGTCTACTATACTCACGCAATCACCTCTTTTTATTATTTTTATTATAACCATATAAACTTCTAACACTTGTTCATAAGCATAATAAATTAATAGCAGGCCTTCAAGCCTAATGCAATTCGTAACAGAATAATGCTATACATATCTAAGTTATAGCATGTTAAGCACATTGTAACTTTGCTGGTTTGAAGAAAATACTCATATAAATGCTTTTAAAACTTTACCTCATATCTGCAAGGAAATAATAAGTGATTTATAGTAGACAATGAAAAATTAAAACTACCATATTTGGGATTTGTTGGTCAGAAATTGTATTCTGTAAGTTGAAAATCTTTCAAATCATAAAATGTTTCCTTATCATTCAAAGTAATCCTAGTTCCTGTTTATTGTATTCATTCAATAATTTTAAACAAACTCTGCAGTCTCAAATTTCCAGGTAATTGGACAAATGGCATTAAAGGACAATGTTTGTTATTGGACAGAACAAAACCAGTTGAAAATGTTTTGAATATTTCTTTTGTCTGTAATACTTATATGTGATTACGCTAAATTTATATTTTTATACGAATGATAAAATAATTACTAATTGGTAAGTAATTGTCGTTTTGTAATTAGTAGATTTGTTTCCATAACTTTGTTCTGAATATTAATTGCATTTAAAAATTAATGAATTACATACACATAGTATAAAAACTAGGCTTGTAAAAGTTAATGAAACCAACATTTGACTAGAGAGTAGTTGCAATAATATATAGGGTACAATCATAAGGCAGATTAATGAGGTCAAACTAATCTGATCATCCTAAGTAAAGGTACTATAATTCCCCGAGTTATTATTCCTAGCGCATCTGACTTTCATGTTTATGATATTAGAATAACTGCAAAAGTAGAATACAAAATTTAATATCTCATTAACGTGTATGGTTTAGTTAAACAAAATAATTTCTATCAAGAAAGTGGAGGATCGATACTATAATTTAGTATTAAATTATTCCTTCCATAAGATTAAAACGTAGGATTATTCAATGTGTTCGATATTTCATTATTCTCCAAAAGTATTAAAATATGTTTTATGTTACTGTACTGTAAAAATTAGTTTTCAAGACCTGAAACAAGAAAAGAAACTACCATTTTTCTACATAGTGTTTATGATATTATATTTCTAAAATAACAATACTGTTGTATTAGTACTTTATTTTAACATAAATAAAAACAAAACCTAGGAATTAGTTATATTTTTAGCATTAGATTTTCATCAAATCTATCTCTATCCTTATTAGGACACTGTGGGTAAACTAAGATCCAAAAATAATATTAAAAAATGAATAAATTATAAAATAATTATAAATAGTTTTTAAATACATAAATAAAAAAATCTTAAATGTGTAAAACAGTTATAGTATTTAAGTTTTTATTGCTCTTGGTTAAGTATAGTAATAACCAAATACTTATCACAACTTTAGGGGTAAACTATTATTAGGTACGGTTATAAGGATTTATCATTAAGCTTCATATACGTTGATCTTAGTGTTTTAGTGTTCTTTAAACGTGCTCATGCTTTGATAAAAAGTGGAAGGAGCTTTAAAATAAAGTAACTAAGCTTACCAGAGCGTTGTAGCATTTTCTGACGAATGTGAACGGAAGCGGATATAGAAAGCTGCACCTGGCGGGAAATTAATACCCGGTATCAGCTGTGAATGAGTACCATTACTTTAGCAGTTAAAGTTACTTGGAAAGTTAGATTGTTTGAAAAGTAATGCCACGGCTATAAATATTCTCAACTTCATACTATCACCATATTCAATGTTGAAACGTATATCCATGTAAATATTACTTACTTATTATTACTTACCTATGATAGCAGGTAAATACAATGTTATCCTCGATATATTTTGTCCTCATTAGTTAATTTCACCCTATACGTAAATGTTTAAGAGCGTGGTTTTTTTGCGAGGTAAATTCATATTCGCCACTATTATAGAATCTAAGATAGCCGAAAATCGTATAAAATACGAATCAAAACTAAGGAAAAGTTACAACCATGTGTAAGACTGTTACTGTACAGTCAAATAAGGAATAAGGAAGGGTGTGTGAGTCCGTGTTGGTGACCGTTTCACTTTTTCGTACTACCAAGTACATTACCAATTCTTTCACTCATTATTTGTTTGATAACATTCTCGCTCAGAGCTGTGAATAAAAGGAGGAGGTGAATGAGCTTAAACACCCCATAATGTAAAAATTAAAAAAAAAGAAACATTTACGATAGATTTTACGATTTTTAATAAAAAGTTAGTTACAAGGTGCAATGTTTTTAATAGTACTATAAAAACATAAAATTAACGTTTCCTAAACACTGTTAATAACACGAAAGTACTAGTTCGTCTAACCACATATCGTGTAAAAGTGTTCGCTTTTTTAAATGCAAAATTCCAAGTTAATAGCTAGTTGTGTTAATGCCAAGTCTTACAATTGGCAATAACACATTTATTATATAAAGCTATTATCATGATACATTGCTACTTAACATAGTTTCAGGTTATCGATTTTTTTATTTTTATCGACACGCATTGCTTAAAGTGGAATTTTCCTCAATAACAACAAATTTGGTCTCATACTGATATTTAAATTACGAAAATTAATAATAATACTAAATTTTTTTGAAGATTATAAATGTAAATGTAAAATTGCTCGATACCATGAGTATTATTGTGGTGAGAATAAATAACAATTATCTAGCTTTTTTAATTGTAGAAGAACCAAAAAACACAATACAATAGAGAAACCCCCCACGTTTTGGATGAAATAAAAACAGTGAACAAGAGAGTGTGTATTAATTTGGTAACAAATCCATCCCTGAGATATACTTTAGTTATTCTTTTTCCATTGAATATGCATATTTTGTCTTAACTGCCCGTAAACCTTAGGCATAAAGTTTGTATTGACTAAAAAATATCTTGGTGTAAGCGTTCTGAGGGAAACTTTTAACTATATAAGTGAGCGGTTTAAAGAAAATGGGTTGTAGCTCTGAGACAAAATAAAATAATCTTGGATGTCGATGCAAATTGTATACATAAAAATAATGACAAAATCTTCTACACTTAAAGATTGATAATCTCTGAGAATTATTCATCCTTTAGAACCAGCATAGTCAACTGTACATTTTAGAATTAGAACAGTAAATATATACCATAACTCGTATGTAAATTTTATGTTAGATTTTTATTGGGATAGGTACAGTTTTGTCCATGGAAGAGTTTATCAAATTGTGATTGATTCTATTATTTCTATAATATTGAGTCAGATTTTATGATACTACAGATAAATGTAGTATGTCTATGTGGTCTAAGACGTGGCGCTTTGGATCTGAATTATAGATAGCGCAGGTTCAAAATCCTATAATGGATTGATAAACTTTTTATTAGTACCATAGATGTTTTACCAACCCTAGTCTTTATTCCCTTAGATATCACTTTAGTATAGGCCTGTGGTCCATGAAGACGGGCTAAATAAGGGTGGAAAGGGGATCGGCCCCTCCTTTATACAAAAATACTCCAAGCCGTTTTATATTATTAGCATGAATAATATAAAATAATTTTATCATGTGAAATTAGGAAATTATACTACATTAAATGTCGTATTATATTTTACTTTTTAGAATAGTATAGTAGTGTTAAAATTAAGTGGAAATTTGATTAGCCTTACAAACATTTTACAAAAATTCTATTTTAGTATGAGTTATATATTTTATCCAATTGTAATCCCACGCTATCCGTTTTATAACTTCTGGTATTCTGGACACTTTTTTAATGAAACAATTATTTTATAACAGGAACGATTACATTTTATTTTCTTCGTTGTATAAAAAGTTTACGTGGAGGAGAGGATTTGTAAATATTAGACTGAATAAATTTTACGTTCCATTTATTTATTTTTAATTTATTTTTCAAATTTAATTCTTGTGGTAATTTAAACTGTAATTTTTAAAGAATTTGATGGAATTCATGCATGTACATTTTTACAGTAAAAATGGTATACACTTTTAAACATATAGATGGAACTACATTGAGCTCAACGGCAGACATAACAATTATTCTTTTTGAGTTTACAAGGCCAAAAGGTATAAAAACTTCAATTGAAAATTGAATTGAACTGATGATTCTACTAGACAAGTGACAAATAATTAGAAATTCTATGGATTCTGGTATCGTAAGTATCTGGGTAAAACCCCAGCGGGCAAATTAACTGTTTTTTTAAAAGTAATAAAACGTTAAGAAAATAAAATTTAACTTGTACCTTACCAAAATAATCACAAGGCGTGAATCCTCCTATTATAGTCGTGAGCTAACCATTATAAAATACATTAGTAAACAATATTAAACATATAAAAGACGGCGATAAACCTTGCTATACGTATCAACTGTAAATTGCATATACCTTCGCAATTTATTGTTGAACGAGCATTACGTTTTTCGCTGAATTTTATTACTCTGTTCTTTATATAGTTTGTTACAGGTTTATACTTCTTTCGCATCAGTGATTTTTATTCAATGTTATATCATCGCAGTTCATCTTTACTGTCTCTGCTAAGTGTAATAACTAGGAATTTTAAACAAGACTTAAACTTGTAACAACAATAATTATAATGTTTTGTACATTTAGTTATAAATTTTATATCGCACTTGTGAACCTTTCATGTTAAAAATGAATGAATCAGTAAAATGTTTAATGATACGTACTGTTTTTGTAACGAAATAAAATATTAAGACGTATTTTTTATAAGAGAGTAGTTTACAAAAAATACTTATGTAGGGCAGTTTTGTTTGTTTTAGATAATACAGCGAACATGCGCAAATCTTTTCAATGAACCATTTTTCTGTTTTTGAAAGATGTACATTTATTT